>NC_092772.1:51295993-51321031 GCF_047496795.1 Chiloscyllium punctatum
ATATAGAGATACAGAGGGGTGTGGGGGGGGGTATAGAGATACAGAGGGGTGTGGGGGGGGGGTATAGAGATACGGAGGGGTGTGGGGGGGGATATAGAGATACAGAGGGGTGTGGGGGGGGTATAGAGATACAGAGGGGTGTGGGGGGGGGTATAGAGATACAGAGGGGTGTGGGGGGGGTATAGAGATACAGAGGGGTGTGGGGGGGGTATAGAGATACAGAGGGGGTGTGGGGGGGTATAGAGATACAGAGGGGTGTGGGGGGGGTATAGAGATACAGAGGGGTGTGGGGGGGGTATAGAGATACAGAGGGGTGTGGGGGGGGGTTATAGAGATACAGAGGGGTGTGGGGGGGGGTATAGAGATACAGAGGGGTGTGGGGGGGGGTATAGAGATACAGAGGGGTGTGGGGGGGGGGTGTATAGAGATACAGAGGGGTGTGGGGGGGGGTATAGAGATACAGAGGGGTGTGGGGGGGGGTATAGAGATACAGAGGGGTGTGGGGGGGTATAGAGATACAGAGGGGTGTGGGGGGGGGTATAGAGATACAGAGGGGTGTGGGGGGGGTATAGAGATACAGAGGGGTGTGGGGGGGTATAGAGATACAGAGGGGTGTGGGGGGGGGTATAGAGATACAGAGGGGTGTGGGGGGGTATAGAGATACAGAGGGGTGTTGGGGGTATAGAGATACAGAGGGGTGTGGGGGGGGGGTATAGAGATACAGAGGGGTGTGGGGGGGGGGTATAGAGATACAGAGGGGTGTGGGGGGGGGTATAGAGATACAGAGGGGTGTGGGGGGGGGGTATAGAGATACAGAGGGGTGTGGGGGGGTATAGAGATACGAGGGGTGTGGGGGGTATAGAGATACAGAGGGGTGTGGGGGGGTATAGAGATACAGAGGGGTGTGGGGGGGGTATAGAGATACAGAGGGGTGTGGGGGGTATAGAGATACAGAGGGGTGTGGGGGGGGGTATAGAGATACAGAGGGGTGTGGGGGGGGGGTATAGAGATACAGAGGGGTGTGGGGGGGGTATAGAGATACAGAGGGGTGTGGGGGGGGGGTATAGAGATACAGAGGGGTGTGGGGGGGGTATAGAGATACAGAGGGGTGTGGGGGGTATAGAGATACAGAGGGGTGTGGGGGGGGGGTATAGAGATACGGAGGGGTGTGGGGGGGTATAGAGATACAGAGGGGTGTGGTGGGGTATAGAGATACAGAGGGGTGTGGGGGGGTGGTATAGAGATACAGGAGGGGTGTGGGGGGGTATAGAGATACAGGAGGGGTGTGGTGGGGTATAGAGATACAGAGGGGTGTGGGGGGGTGGTATAGAGATACAGAGGGGTGTGGGGGGGTATAGGGATACAGAGGGGTGTGGGGGGGGTATAGAGATACAGAGGGGTGTGGGGGGGGTATAGAGATACAGAGGGGTGTGGTGGGGTATAGAGATACAGAGGGGTGTGGGGGGGTGGTATAGAGATACAGAGGGGTGTGGGGGGGTATAGGGATACAGAGGGGTGTGGGGGGGTATAGAGATACAGAGGGGTGTGGGGGGGTATAGAGATACAGAGGGGTGTGGGGGGGTATAGAGATACAGAGGGGTGTGGGGGGTATAGAGATACAGAGGGGTGTGGGGGGGGGTATAGAGATACAGAGGGGTGTGGGGGGTATAGAGATACAGAGGGGTGTGGGGGGGGGGTATAGAGATACAGAGGGGTGTGGGGGGGGGTATAGAGATACAGAGGGGTGTGGGGGTGTATAGAGATACGGAGGGGTGTGGGGGGGGGTATAGAGATACAGAGGGGTGTGTGGGGGGTATAGAGATACAGAGGGGTGTGGGGGGGTATAGAGATACAGAGGGGGTGTGGGGGGGTTATAGAGATACAGAGGGGTGTGGGGGGGGTATAGAGATACAGAGGGGTGTGGGGGGGTATAGAGATACAGAGGGGTGTGGGGGAGTATAGAGATACAGAGGGGTGTGGGGGGGTATAGAGATACGGAGGGGTGTGGGGGGGGTATAGAGATACAGAGGGGTGTGGGGGGGGGTATAGAGATACAGAGGGGTGTGGGGGGGTATAGAGATACAGAGGGGTGTGGGGGGGTATAGAGATACAGAGGGGTGTGGGGGGGGGTATAGAGATACAGAGGGGTGCGGGGGGGGTATAGAGATACGGAGGGGTGTGGGGGGGGTATAGAGATACAGAGGGGTGTGGGGGGGGTATAGAGATACAGAGGGGTGTGGGGGGGGTATAGAGATACGGAGGGGTGTGGGGGGGTATAGAGATACAGAGGGGTGTGGGGGGGGGTATAGAGATACAGAGGGGTGTGGGGGGGTAGGGGGGGTATAGAGATACAGAGGGGTGTGGGGGGGGTATAGAGATACAGAGGGGTGTGGGGGGGGTATAGAGATACAGAGGGGTGTGGGGGGGGTATAGAGATACAGAGGGGTGGGGGGGGTATAGAGATACAGAGGGGTGTGGGGGGTATAGAGATACAGAGGGGTGTGGGGGGGGTATAGAGATACAGAGGGGGTGGGGGGGGTATAGAGATACAGAGGGGTGTGGGGGGGTATAGAGATACAGAGGGGTGTGGGGGGGGTATTAGAGATACGGAGGGGTGTGGGGGGGGTATAGAGATACAGAGGGGTGTGGGGGGGTATAGAGATACGGAGGGGTGTGGGGGGGTATAGAGATACAGAGGGGTGTGGGGGGGTATAGAGATACGGAGGGGTGTGGGGTGGGTATTAGAGATACGGAGGGGTGTGGGGGGGTATAGAGATACGGAGGGGTGTGGGGGGGGTATAGAGATACGGAGGGGTGTGGGGGGGGTATAGAGATACGGAGGGGTGTGGGGGGGGTATAGAGATACAGAGGGGTGTGGGGGGGGTATAGAGATACGGAGGGGTGTGGGGGGGGTATAGAGATACAGGGGGGTGTGGGGGGGGTATAGAGATACAGAGGGGTGTGGGGGGGGTATAGAGATACGGAGGGGTGTGGGGGGGGTATAGAGATACGGAGGGGTGTGGGGGGGGTATAGAGATACGGAGGGGTGTGGGGGGGTATAGAGATACAGAGGGGTGTGGGGGGGGTATAGAGATACGGAGGGGTGTGGGGGGGTATAGAGATACAGAGGGGTGTGGGGGGGGTATAGAGATACAGAGGGGTGTGGGGGGTGTATAAAGATACGGAGGGGTGTGGGGGGGGTATAGAGATACAGAGGGGTGTGGGGGGGGTATAGAGATACAGAGGGGTGTGGGGGGGGTATAGAGATACAGAGGGGTGTGGGGGGGTATAGAGATATGGAGGGGTGTGGGGGGGTATAGAGATACAGAGGGGTGTGGGGGGGGTATAGAGATACGGAGGGGTGTGGGGGGGGTATTAGAGATACGGAGGGGTGTGGGGGGGGTATAGAGATACGGAGGGGTGTGGGGGGGGTATAGAGATACAGAGGGGTGTGGGGGGGGTATAGAGATACAGAGGGGTGTGGGGGGGGTATAGAGATACGGAGGGGTGTGGGGGGGGTATAGAGATACGGAGGGGTGTGGGGGGGTATAGAGATACAGAGGGGTGGGGGGGGTATAGAGATACAGAGGGGTGTGGGGGGTATAGAGATACAGAGGGGTGGGGGGGGTATAGAGATACAGAGGGGTGTGGGGGGGGTATAGAGATACAGAGGGGTGTGGGGGGGTATAGAGATACGGAGGGGTGTGGGGGGGGTATAGAGATACGGAGGGGTGTGGGGGGGTATAGAGATACGGAGGGGTGTGGGGGGGGTATTAGAGATACGGAGGGGTGTGGGGGGGTATAGAGATACGGAGGGGTGTGGGGGGGGTATAGAGATACGGAGGGGTGTGGGGGGTATAGAGATACAGAGGGGTGGGGGGGGTATAGAGATACGGAGGGGTGTGGGGGGGGTATAGAGATACGGAGGGGTGTGGGGGGGGTATAGAGATACGGAGGGGAGTGGGGGGGTATAGAGATACGGAGGGGTGTGGGGGGGGTATAGTGATACGGAGGGGTGTGGGGGGGGTATAGAGATACGGAGGGGAGTGGGGGGGGTATAGAGATACGGAGGGGAGTGGGGGGGTATAGAGATACGGAGGGGTGTGGGGGGGGGTATAGAGATACGGAGGGGAGTGGGGGGGTATAGAGATACGGAGGGGTGTGGGGGGGTATAGAGATACAGAGGGGTGTGGGGGGGGTATAGTGATACAAAGGGATGTGGCTGGGGTATAGAGATACGGAGGGGTGTAGGGGGGTATAGAGATATACCAATGTGACCACTGTAATATAACGTATATAAAACAATCACACTGTAATATAACGTACATAAAATATACCCCGCGTGCTAATATAACAGCCATATTGTCGGTGTAATATTGCAGGTGTCACAAGGGCAGGTGGAGGGACAGGTCGTGTTCAGGAGGTGGGGAGGCTGCAGAAGGACTTGGGGAGGCTGAAAAAATATTGGGCAAAGAAGTGTCAGATGGAATCCAATGTGGGAAAGTGTAAGGGTCTGCACTTTGGCAGGAAGAACAGGAACATACTGTTTTCTAAATGGGGAAAGGCTTCAGAAATATGAAATGTGAAAGGACTTGAAAGAATTCCTGAATTCAGACTCCTCAGATAGACAGGTAGGATTAGGTGGCAGTTAGGAAGATAAATGTAATGTTAGCATTCACTTCAAGAGGGCTAGAATACAAGAGCAGGGATGCACAGCTGAGGCTGGATAAGGATCTGGTTTCATCACTGTGGGATATCGTGGTCAGTTTTGGGCTCTGTATCTAAGGAAGGATGCGCTGGCATTGGAGAGAGTCTAATCGAGATTTACAAAGAATGATCCAAGGGATGAAGGGCTTGAGAAGGGTTTGAGGATTCTGGATCTGTGCTCAATAGAATTCCAAAGGATGAGAGGGAGGAATCCATTTGAAACTTTGAGAATCCTGAGTGATCTGGATAGAGTGGACATGGAGAAGATGTTGGCACCAGTAGGAGAGACTAGGACCCGAGGGCACAGCTTCAGGGTGAAGGGACCAACCCTTTCGAACTGAGATGAGGAGGAATTTCCTGACAGAGGGTGGGGACTCTGGAATTCAGTGTTGCACAAGATGGTGGGGGTTCAGGTCATTGAGTGCATTAAAGATGGAGAGAGAGTGGTTCTTGATTGGTAATGGGGTCAGGGTTACAGAGAGAAGGCAGGAGAATGAGGTTGGGAAAGATAACAATCAAGATCGAATGGTGGAGCAGACTGGATGGGCCGAATGGTCTACTCCTGCTGCTGTTTTGCCCATTGTGGGGTTTATTGGGACCTTCAGTGTAGTCGAACTGCCCTTGGGGATGTGACTGAGAGTTACAGATCTCCTGACTGATCGTTCAATGTACCGTTGGGCTGTTTACCTTTCTCCATGAATATCCAGTAGAGGAACTTTAATATTCCGTACACAATAAAAGCACAGAGAAACATCCCAATGGCATCATCAAGGGATGGGCCAGACGCTCCTGTGGACAGAGGATCAGAGACATTCCTCAGCAGCCCCATGGACTCAGTGACAACAACGCTCCGATCATCACCATCCCGCCCGGACACTCAATGTCCCTCATAACGACAAGTCTCCCATCGTCACCATCCCGCCCGGACACTCAATGTCCCTCATAACGACAAGTCTCCCAACGTCACCATCCCGCCCGGACACTCAATGTCCCTAATAACGACAAGTCTCCCATCGTCACCATCCCGCCCGGATACTCAATGTCCCTAATAACGACAAGTCTCCGATCATCACCATCCCGCCCGGATACTCAATGTCCCTAATAACGACAAGTCTCCCATCGTCACCATCCCGCCCGGACACTCAATGTCCCTCATAACGACAAGTCTCCCATCGTCACCATCCCGCCCGGACACTCAATGTCCCTAATAACGACAAGTCTCCCATCGTCACCATCCCGCCCGGACACTCAATGTCCCTAATAACGACAAGTCTCCCATCGTCACCATCCCGCCCGGACACTCAATGTCCCTAATAACGACAAGTCTCCCATCGTCACCATCCCGCCCGGACACTCAATGTCCCTAATAACGACAAGTCTCCCATCGTCACCATCCCGCCCGGATACTCAATGTCCCTAATAACGACAAGTCTCCCATCGTCACCATCCCGCCCGGATACTCAATGTCCCTAATAACGACAAGTCTCCCATCGTCACCATCCCGCCCGGATACTCAATGTCCCTAATAACGACAAGTCTCCCATCGTCACCATCCCGCCCGGATACTCAATGTCCCTAATAACGACAAGTCTCCCATCGTCACCATCCCGCCCGGATACACAATGTCCCTAATAACGACAAGTCTCCCATCGTCACCATCCCGCCCGGATACTCAATGTCCCTAATAACGACAAGTCTCCCATCGTCACCATCCCGCCCGGACACTCAATGTCCCTAATAACGACAAGTCTCCCATCGTCACCATCCCACCCGGATACTCAATGTCCCTAATAACGACAAGTCTCCCATCGTCACCATCCCGCCCGGATACTCAATGTCCCTAATAACGACAAGTCTCCCATCGTCACCATCCCGCCCGGATACACAATGTCCCTAATAACGACAAGTCTCCCATCGTCACCATCCCGCCCGGATACACAATGTCCCTAATAACGACAAGTCTCCCATCATCACCATCCCACCCGGATACTCAATGTCCCTAATAACGACAAGTCTCCCATCGTCACCATCCCGCCCGGATACTCAATGTCCCTAATAACGACAAGTCTCCCATCGTCACCATCCCGCCCGGATACACAATGTCCCTAATAACGACAAGTCTCCCATCGTCACCATCCCGCCCGGATACACAATGTCCCTAATAACGACAAGTCTCCCATCGTCACCATCCCACCCGGATACTCAATATCCCTAATAACGACAAGTCTCCCATCGTCACCATCCCACCCGGATACACAATGTCCCTAATAACGACAAGTCTCCGATCATCACCATCCCGCCCGGACACTCAATGTCCCTAATAACGACAAGTCTCCCATCGTCACCATCCCGCCCGGATACACAATGTCCCTAATAACGACAAGTCTCCCATCGTCACCATCCCGCCCGGATACACAATGTCCCTAATAACGACAAGTCTCCCATCATCACCATCCCACCCGGATACTCAATGTCCCTAATAACGACAAGTCTCCGATCGTCACCATCCCGCCCGGATACTCAATGTCCCTAATAACGACAAGTCTCCCAACGTCACCATCCCGCCCGGATACTCAATGTCCCTAATAACGACAAGTCTCCCATCGTCACCATCCCGCCCGGATACTCAATGTCCCTAATAACGACAAGTCTCCCATCGTCACCATCCCGCCCGGATACTCAATGTCCCTAATAACGACAAGTCTCCCATCGTCACCATTCCGCCCGGACACTCAATGTCCCTATAAACGACAAGTCTCCCATCGTCACCATCCCGCCCGGATACTCAATGTCCCTAATAACGACAAGTCTCCCATCGTCACCCTCCCGCCCGGATACTCAATGTCCCTAATAACGACAAGTCTCCCATCGTCACCATCCCGCCCGGATACACAATGTCCCTAATAACGACAAGTCTCCCATCGTCACCATCCCGCCCGGATACACAATGTCCCTAATAACAACAAGTCTCCCAACGTCACCATCCCGCACGGATACTCAATGTCCCTAATAACGACAAGTCTCCCATCATCACCATCCCACCCGGACACTCAATATCCCTAATAACGACAAGTCTCCCATCGTCACCATCCCGCCCGGATACTCAATGTCCCTAATAACGACAAGTCTCCCATCGTCACCATCCCACCCGGACACTCAATATCCCTAATAACGACAAGTCTCCGATCGTCACCATCCCGCCCGGATACTCAATGTCCCTAATAACGACAAGTCTCCCATCGTCACCATCCCACCCGGATACTCAATGTCCCTAATAACGACAAGTCTCCCATCGTCACCATCCCGCCCGGATACTCAATGTCCCTAATAACGACAAGTCTCCCATCGTCACCATCCCACCCGGATACTCAATGTCCCTAATAACGACAAGTCTCCCATCGTCACCATCCCGCCCGGATACTCAATGTCCCTAATAACGACAAGTCTCCGATCATCACCATCCCGCCCGGATACTCAATGTCCCTCATAACGACAAGTCTCCCATCGTCACCATCCCGCCCGGATACTCAATGTCCCTAATAACAACAAGTCTCCCATCGTCACCATCCCGCCCGGATACTCAATGTCCCTAATAACGACAAGTCTCCCATCGTCACCATCCCACCCGGACACTCAATATCCCTAATAACGACAAGTCTCCGATCGTCACCATCCCACCCGGACACTCAATATCCCTAATAACGACAAGTCTCCGATCGTCACCATCCCGCCCGGATACTCAATGTCCCTAATAACGACAAGTCTCCCATCGTCACCATCCCGCCCGGATACACAATGTCCCTAATAACGACAAGTCTCCCATCGTCACCATCCCACCCGGATACACAATGTCCCTAATAACGACAAGTCTCCCAACGTCACCATCCCACCTGGATACTCAATGTCCCTAATAACGACAAGTCTCCCATCGTCACCATCCCGCCCGGATACTCAATGTCCCTAATAACGACAAGTCTCCCATCATCACTATCCCACCCGGATACACAATGTCCCTAATAACGACAAGTCTCCCATCATCACCATCCCGCCCGGATACTCAATGTCCCTAATAACGACAAGTCTCCCATCGTCACCATCCCGCCCGGATACTCAATGTCCCTCATAACGACAAGTCTCCCATCGTCACCATCCCGCCCGGATACTCAATGTCCCTAATAACGACAAGTCTCCCATCGTCACCATCCCGCCCGGATACTCAATGTCCCTAATAACGACAAGTCTCCCATCGTCACCATCCCGCCCGGATACTCAATGTCCCTAATAACGACAAGTCTCCCATCGTCACCATCCCGCCCGGATACTCAATGTCCCTCATAACGACAAGTCTCCCATCGTCACCATCCCGCCCGGATACTCAATGTCCCTAATAACGACAAGTCTCCCATCGTCACCATCCCGCCCGGATACACAATGTCCCTAATAACGACAAGTCTCCCATCGTCACCATCCCACCCGGACACTCAATGTCCCTAATAACGACAAGTCTCCGATCGTCACCATCCTGCCCGGATACTCAATGTCCCTAATAATGACAAGTCTCCCATCGTCACCATCCCGCCCGGATACTCAATGTCCCTATAAACGACAAGTCTCCCATCGTCACCATCCCGCCCGGATACTCAATGTCCCTATAAACGACAAGTCTCCCATCGTCACCATCCCGCCCGGATACTCAATGTCCCTCATAACGACAAGTCTCCCATCGTCACCATCCCGCCCGGATACTCAATGTCCCTAATAACGACAAGTCTCCCATCGTCACCATCCCGCCCGGATACACAATGTCCCTAATAACGACAAGTCTCCCATCGTCACCATCCCACCCGGACACTCAATGTCCCTAATAACGACAAGTCTCCCATCGTCACCATCCCGCCCGGATACTCAATGTCCCTCATAACGACAAGTCTCCCATCGTCACCATCCCACCCGGACACTCAATGTCCCTAATAACGACAAGTCTCCCATCGTCACCATCCCGCCCGGATACTCAATGTCCCTAATAACGACACGTCTCCGATCGTCACCATCCCGCCCGGATACTCAATGTCCCTCATAACGACAAGTCTCCCATCGTCACCATCCCGCCCGGATACTCAATGTCCCTAATAACGACAAGTCTCCCATCGTCACCATCCCGCCCAGATTCCGATATGGGCTGATCGCAGGATAATGGGTTAAATTTGGTCTGAGAAACCTGTCTATCATGGAGGATTGGGCCATAGGGTCTTGTCTCTGCCATGTGGCCCCGTTTCCCCCCTTTAGCACTCCGCCTCCCACGCACCATGTACCTGCGACCTTCAGGGTGACGGTCTTGCGCACGGGGGTCTTGATGGAGTCGTGGTCGACGTAGCAGGTGTAGGTGGTGAGGTGGTCCTCCCAGCTGGGCACCACCCTCAGGTAGCTGCTCATGTTGTATGTTCCATCGGGATTTTGACGGTGCCCACTCAGCAAACTGTCAGTGATGTGCTCCGAGCTACTGTTCCCCGCTACACCCTTCCTGGTCCAGCTCACCGTCACATCCAGTGGGTAATAGGAGGAGACATCGCAGGTCACTGTCTGCTCCTGGCCAGGCACCAGCACCAGAGGATCTGGACTCACCGTCACCTTGGGACGCTCTACCAACAGAGATCAGGCTCCGTTACTCACCCACACCACACCACACTGCCCGTCCCACCAGCGTCACAGTGGTTAGCACTGCTGCCTCACTGCAGGATTCTATGGCCTCAGGTGACTGTCTGTGTGAGGCTGGAACATTCTCCCCGTGTCTGTGTGGGTTTGCTCCGGGTGCTCCGGTTTCCTCCCACAGTCCAAAGAAGTGCAGGTTAGGGTGGATTGGCCTTGGGAAATTGTCCCATAGTGCCCAGGGATGTGCAGGTTAGGGTGGATTGGCCATGGGGAAATTGTCCCATAGTGTCACAGGGATGTGCAGGTCAGGGTGGATTGGCCATGGGAAATTGTCCATAGTGCCCAGGGATGTGTAGGTTAGGGTGGATTGGTCATGGGAAATTGGCCCATAGTGCCCAGGGATGTATAGGTTAGGATGGATTGGCCATGGGAAATTGTCCCATAGTGCCCAGGGATGTGCAGGTTAGGGTGGATTGGCCATGGGAAATTGGCCCATAGTGCCCAGGGATGTGCAGGTTAGGGTGGATTGGCCATGGGAAATTGTCCCATAGTGCCCAGGGATGTGCAGGTTAGGGTGGATTGGCCATGGGAAATTGTCCCATAGTGCCCAGGGATGTGCAGGTTAGGGTGGATTGGCCATGGGAAATTGTCCCATAGTGCCCAGGGATGTGTAGGTTAGGGTGGATTGGCCATGGGAAATTGTCCCATAGTGTCCAGGGATGTGCAGGTTAGGGTGGATTGGCCATGGGGAATTGTCCCATTGTGCCCAGGGATGTGTAGGTTAGGATGGATTGGCCATGGGAAATTGTCCCATAGTGTCCAGGGATGTGCAGGTTAGGATGGATTGGTCAGGGGGTAAGTGTAGGATCGGGGTATGTGTCTGGGTGGGTTAATCTTCAGAGGGTCGGTGTGAATGTTTTGGGCCGAAGGGCCTGTTTCCACACTGTAGGGATTCGATACTATCTCACCCCTTCACTGTGGGTCAGAGATCATTAATCATACCCAGTCAGTGACCTCTGGAGCCCAGGATAATGCTGTCACCATTGGGATAGTGTGTAACCATTGAAGGCTGGAGGTGCACCCCCTTCCCTCACAGGTATCAGCGCTCTGCTGGTAAACCAGACAGCCACGTTCTTGGGAACTGGGTTCAAATCCAGCCATGCCCACACAGGGTGGGATTTGGTTTCCATTACAAATGAAAATCTGAAAATAAGAATAGAATGCTGACCGTGAGTCCGTGTTGGATAGGAATTACAAACCTACCTGTTCCTCAGGGAGTGAAGCTGCCCTGGCTGACCATCCAACTCAGTCTCCCCCCCCCAGTCCTGGTCATCAGGACCATCCTGCCTGTGTTTACCCTGTCCAATCCCTGTTGGGATTTTATACCTTTCTGAGATCCCACCCCACCTCCTCACTCTCCTAAACTCCAGTGAACATAATCCCAACCCCATCCGGTCTCTCTTCCTCAGTCAGTCCTGTCATCCCAGGGATCAGTTTGGGAAACCATCGCTGTTCTCCCTCCCGTCGCCAGGACATCTTTCCCCAGACACAGAGACCCCCAAAACTGTACCGGACCCTGGCGGGGTGGGTCTCACCAATACCCCCCTGGTCCAGTTACAGCGAGACCTCCCTGCTCCTGTACTCCAAGCCTCTCGTTATGGAGGCCAACCAATTGGAGTCACTTTCCTGAGCTCCTCCCCCTCCCGACTTGGAAACGTGTCGGCCATTCCTTCCAAACCCACGACCACTTCCACCCAGAAGGACAAGGGGCAGCAGATCCATGGGGACCCCACCCCCTGCAAGTTCCCCTCCGAGCCCCTCCCCATCCCGACTTGGAAATATATCGGCCGTTCCTTCAGTATTTACCTGTGATTTGGAGGTGGATGGATTGCTGAGCGTGTAGGTTTACCTGTGATTTGGAGTTCGATGGATTGCTGAGCGTGTAGGTTTACCTGTGATTTGGAGGTGGATGGATTGCTGAGTGTGTAGGTTTACCTGTGATTTGGAGTTCGATGGATTGCTGAGCGTGTAGGTTTACCTGTGATTTGGAGTTCGATGGATTGCTGAGCGTGTAGGTTTACCTGTGATTTGGAGGTGGATGGATTGCTGAGCGTGTAGGTTTACCTGTGATTTGGAGGTGGATGGATTGCTGAGTGTGTAGGTTTACCTGTGATTTGGAGTTCGATGGATTGCTGAGCGTGTAGGTTTACCTGTGATTTGGAGTTCGATGGATTGCTGAGCGTGTAGGTTTACCTGTGATTTGGAGTTCGATGGATTGCTGAGCGTGTAGGTTTACCTGTGATTTGGAGGTGGATGGATTGCTGAGCGTGTAGGTTTACCTGTGATTTGGAGTTCGATGGATTGCTGAGCGTGTAGGTTTACCTGTGATTTGGAGGTGGATGGATTGCTGAGTGTGTAGGTTTACCTGTGATTTGGAGTTCGATGGATTGCTGAGCGTGTAGGTTTACCTGTGATTTGGAGTTCGATGGATTGCTGAGCGTGTAGGTTTACCTGTGATTTGGAGGTGGATGGATTGCTGAGCGTGTAGGTTTACCTGTGATTTGGAGGTGGATGGATTGCTGAGCGTGTAGGTTTACATGTGATTTGGAATTCGGTGGATTGCTGAGCGTGTAGTTTTACCTGTGATTTGGAGGTGGATGGATTGCTGAGCGTGTAGGTTTACCTGTGATTTGGAGGTGGATGGATTGCTGAGCGTGTAGGTTTACCTGTGATTTGGAGTTCGATGGATTGCTGAGCGTGTAGGTTTACATGTGATTTGGAATTCGGTGGATTGCTGAGCGTGTAGTTTTACCTGTGATTTGGAGGTGGATGGATTGCTGAGCGTGTAGGTTTACCTGTGATTTGGAATTCGGTGGATTGCTGAGCGTGTAGGTTTACCTGTGATTTGGAGTTCGATGGATTGCTGAGCGTGTAGGTTTACCTGTGATTTGGAGTTCGATGGATTGCTGAGCGTGTAGGTTTACCTGTGATTTGGAGTTCGATGGATTGCTGAGCGTGTAGGTTTACCTGTGATTTGGAGGTGGATGGATTGCTGAGTGTGTAGGTTTACCTGTGATTTGGAGGTGGATGGATTGCTGAGCGTGTAGGTTTACCTGTGATTTGGAGTTCGATGGATTGCTGAGTGTGTAGGTTTACCTGTGATTTGGAGTTCGATGGATTGCTGAGCGTGTAGGTTTACCTGTGATTTGGAGGTGGATGGATTGCTGAGCGTGTA
The DNA here is from genome assembly GCF_047496795.1 of Chiloscyllium punctatum. Classification (NCBI taxonomy): domain Eukaryota; kingdom Metazoa; phylum Chordata; class Chondrichthyes; order Orectolobiformes; family Hemiscylliidae; genus Chiloscyllium; species Chiloscyllium punctatum. The sequence goes on from NC_092772.1 coordinate 51,309,585, forward strand.
GGTTTACCTGTGATTTGGAGTTCGATGGATTGCTGAGCGTGTAGGTTTACCTGTGATTTGGAGGTGGATGGATTGCTGAGCGTGTAGGTTTACCTGTGATTTGGAGTTCGATGGATTGCTGAGATTGTAGGTTTACCTGTGATTTGGAGTTCGATGGATTGCTGAGCGTGTAGGTTTACCTGTGATTTGGAGGTGGATGGATTGCTGAGTGTGTAGGTTTACCTGTGATTTGGAGTTCGATGGATTGCTGAGCGTGTAGGTTTACCTGTGATTTGGAGTTCGATGGATTGCTGAGCGTGTAGGTTTACCTGTGATTTGGAGGTGGATGGATTGCTGAGCGTGTAGGTTTACCTGTGATTTGGAGTTCGATGGATTGCTGAGCGTGTAGGTTTACCTGTGATTTGGAGTTCGATGGATTGCTGAGCGTGTAGGTTTACCTGTGATTTGGAGTTCGATGGATTTCTGAGCGTGTAGGTTTACCTGTGATTTGGAGTTCGATGGATTGCTGAGCATGTAGGTTTACCTGTGATTTGGAGTTCGATGGATTGCTGAGCGTGTAGGTTTACCTGTGATTTGGAGGTGGATGGATTGCTGAGCGTGTAGGTTTACCTGTGATTTGGAGGTGGATGGATTGCTGAGCGTGTAGGTTTACCTGTGATTTGGAGTTCGATGGATTGCTGAGCGTGTAGGTTTACCTGTGATTTGGAGTTCGATGGATTGCTGAGCGTGTAGGTTTACCTGTGATTTGGAGGTGGATGGATTGCTGAGTGTGAAGCTTTACCTGTGATTTGGAGGTGGATAGATTGCTGAGCGTGTAGGTTTACCTGTGATTTGGAGTTCGATGGATTGCTGAGCGTGTAGGTTTACCTGTGATTTGGAGTTCGATGGATTGCTGAGCGTGTAGGTTTACCTGTGATTTGGAGTTCGATGGATTGCTGAGCGTGTAGGTTTACCTGTGATTTGGAGTTCGATGGATTGCTGAGCGTGTAGGTTTACCTGTGATTTGGAGTTCGATGGATTGCTGAGCGTGTAGGTTTACCTGTGATTTGGTGGTGGATGGATTGCTGAGCGTGTAGGTTTACCTGTGATTTGGAGGTGGATGGATTGCTGAGCGTGTAGGTTTACCTGTGATTTGGAGGTGGATGGATTGCTGAGCGTGTAGGTTTACCTGTGATTTGGAGGTGGATGGATTGCTGAGTGTGTAGGTTTACCGTGATTTGGAGTTCGATGGATTGCTGAGCGTGTAGGTTTACCTGTGATTTGGAGTTCGATGGATTGCTGAGCGTGTAGGTTTACCTGTGATTTGGAGGTGGATGGATTGCTGAGTGTGTAGGTTTACCTGTGATTTGGAGTTCGATGGATTGCTGAGCGTGTAGGTTTACCTGTGATTTGGAGTTCGATGGATTGCTGAGCGTGTAGGTTTACCTGTGATTTGGAGGTGGATGGATTGCTGAGCGTGTAGGTTTACCTGTGATTTGGAGTTCGATGGATTGCTGAGCGTGTAGTTTTACCTGTGATTTGGAGTTCGATGGATTGCTGAGCGTGTAGGTTTACCTGTGATTTGGAGGTGGATGGATTGCTGAGCGTGAAGCTTTACCTGTGATTTGGAGGTGGATGGATTGCTGAGTGTGTAGGTTTACCGTGATTTGGAGTTCGATGGATTGCTGAGCGTGTAGGTTTACCTGTGATTTGGAGGTGGATGGATTGCTGAGCGTGTAGGTTTACCTGTGATTTGGAGTTCGATGGATTGCTGAGCGTGTAGGTTTACCTGTGATTTGGAGTTCGATGGATTGCTGAGTGTGTAGGTTAACCTGTGATTTGGAGGTGGATGGATTGCTGAGCGTGAAGCTTTACCTGTGATTTGGAGGTGGATGGATTGCTGAGCGTGTAGGTTTACCTGTGATTTGGAGTTCGATGGATTGCTGAGCGTGTAGGTTTACCTGTGATTTGGAGTTCGATGGATTGCTGAGCGTGTAGGTTTACCTGTGATTTGGAGTTCAATGGATTGCTGAGCGTGTAGGTTTACCTGTGATTTGGAGGTGGATGGATTGCTGAGTGTGTAGGTTTACCTGTGATTTGGAGGTGGATGGATTGCTGAGCGTGTAGGTTTACCTGTGATTTGGAGGTGGATGGATTGCTGAGCGTGTAGGTTTACCGTGATTTGGAGTTCGATGGATTGCTGAGCGTGTAGGTTTACCTGTGATTTGGAGTTCGATGGATTGCTGAGCGTGTAGGTTTACCTGTGATTTGGAGGTGGATGGATTGCTGAGTGTGTAGGTTTACCTGTAATTTGGAGTTCGATGGATTTCTGAGCGTGTAGGTTTACCTGTGATTTGGAGGTGGATGGATTGCTGAGCGTGTAGGTTTACCTGTGATTTGGAGGTGGATGGATTGCTGAGCGTGTAGGTTTACCTGTGATTTGGAGTTCGATGGATTGCTGAGCGTGTAGGTTTACCTGTGATTTGGAGTTCGATGGATTGCTGAGCGTGTAGGTTTACCTGTGATTTGGAGTTCGATGGATTGCTGAGCGTGTAGGTTTACCTGTGATTTGGAGGTGGATGGATTGCTGAGCGTGTAGGTTTACCTGTGATTTGGAGGTGGATGGATTGCTGAGTGTGTAGGTTTACCTGTGATTTGGAGTTCGATGGATTGCTGAGCGTGTAGGTTTATCTGTGATTTGGAGGTGGATGGATTGCTGAGCGTGTAGGTTTACCTGTGATTTGGAGGTGGATGGATTGCTGAGTGTGTAGGTTTACCTGTGATTTGGAGTTCGATGGATTGCTGAGCGTGTAGGTTTATCTGTGATTTGGAGGTGGATGGATTGCTGAGCGTGTAGGTTTACCTGTGATTTGGAGTTCGATGGATTGCTGAGCGTGTAGGTTTACCTGTGATTTGGAGGTGGATGGATTGCTGAGCGTGTAGGTTTACCTGTGATTTGGAGTTCGATGGATTGCTGAGCGTGTAGGTTTACCTGTGATTTGGAGTTCGATGGATTGCTGAGCGTGTAGGTTTACCTGTGATTTGGAGTTCGATGGATTGCTGAGTGTGTAGGTTTACCTGTGATTTGGAGTTCGATGGATTGCTGAGCGTGTAGGTTTACCTGTGATTTGGAGGTGGATGGATTGCTGAGCGTGTAGGTTTACCTGTGATTTGGAGTTCGATGGATTGCTGAGCGTGTAGGTTTACCTGTGATTTGGAGTTCGATGGATTGCTGAGCGTGTAGGTTTACCTGTGATTTGGAGTTCGATGGATTGCTGAGCGTATAGGTTTACCTGTGATTTGGAGGTGGATGGATTGCTGAGCGTGTAGGTTTACCTGTGATTTGGAGGTGGATGGATTGCTGAGTGTGAAGCTTTACCTGTGATTTGGAGGTGGATGGATTGCTGAGCGTGTAGGTTTACCTGTGATTTGGAGGTGGATGGATTGCTGAGTGTGTAGGTTTACCTGTGATTTGGAGTTCGATGGATTGCTGAGCGTGTAGGTTTACCTGTGATTTGGAGGTGGATGGATTGCTGAGCGTGTAGGTTTACCTGTGATTTGGAGGTGGATGGATTGCTGAGCGTGTAGGTTTACCTGTGATTTGGAGGTGGATGGATTGCTGAGCGTGTAGGTTTACCTGTGATTTGGAGGTGGATGGATTGCTGAGCGTGTAGGTTTACCTGTGATTTGGAGGTGGATGGATTGCTGAGCGTGTAGGTTTCCCTGTGATTTGGAGGTGGATGGATTGCTGAGTGTGTAGGTTTACCTGTGATTTGGAGTTCGATGGATTGCTGAGTGTGTAGGTTTAGCTGTGATTTGGAATTCGGTGGATTGCTGAGCGTGTAGGTTTACCTGTGATTTGGAGGTGGATGGATTGCTGAGCGTGTAGGTTTACCTGTGATTTGGAGTTCGATGGATTGCTGAGCGTGTAGGTTTACCTGTGATTTGGAGTTCGATGGATTGCTGAGTGTGTAGGTTTACCTGTGATTTGGAGGTGGATGGATTGCTGAGCGTGTAGGTTTACCTGTGATTTGGAGGTGGATGGATTGCTGAGCGTGTAGGTTTACCTGTGATTTGGAGGTGGATGGATTGCTGAGCGTGTAGGTTTACCTGTGATTTGGAGGTGGATGGATTGCTGAGCGTGTCGGTTTACCTGTGATTTGGAGTTCGATGGATTGCTGAGTGTGTAGGTTTACCTGTGATTTGGAGGTGGATGGATTGCTGAGCGTGTAGGTTTACCTGTGATTTGGAGTTCGATGGATTGCTGAGTGTGTAGGTTTACCTGTGATTTGGAGTTCGATGGATTGCTGAGTGTGTAGGTTTACCTGTGATTTGGAGTTCGATGGATTGCTGAGTGTGTAGGTTTACCTGTGATTTGGAGTTCGATGGATTGCTGAGTGTGTAGGTTTACCTGTGATTTGGAGGTGGATGGATTGCTGAGCGTGTAGGTTTACCTGTGATTTGGAGGTGGATGGATTGCTGAGTGTGAAGCTTTACCTGTGATTTGGAGGTGGATGGATTGCTGAGCGTGTAGGTTTACCTGTGATTTGGAGGTGGATGGATTGCTGAGCGTGTAGGTTTACCTGTGATTTGGAGTTCGATGGATTGCTGAGCGTGTAGGTTTACCTGTGATTTGGAGTTCGATGGATTGCTGAGCGTGTAGGTTTACCTGTGATTTGGAGGTGGATGGATTGCTGAGTGTGAAGCTTTACCTGTGATTTGGAGGTGGATGGATTGCTGAGTGTGTAGGTTTACCTGTGATTTGGAGGTGGATGGATTGCTGAGTGTGTAGGTTTACCTGTGATTTGGAGGTGGATGGATTGCTGAGTGTGTAGGTTTACCTGTGATTTGGAGGTGGATGGATTGCTGAGCGTGTAGGTTTACCTGTGATTTGGAGGTGGATGGATTGCTGAGCGTGTAGGTTTACCTGTGATTTGGAGGTGGATGGATTGCTGAGCGTGTTGGTTTACCTGTGATTTGGAGTTCGATGGATTGCTGAGCGTGTAGGTTTACCTGTGATTTGGAGTTCGATGGATTGCTGAGCGTGTAGGTTTACCTGTGATTTGGAGTTCGATGGATTGCTGAGCGTGTAGGTTTACCCGAGATTTGGAGGTGGATGGATTGCTGAGCGTGTAGGTTTACCTGTGATTTGGAGGTGGATGGATTGCTGAGCGTGTAGGTTTACCTGTGATTTGGAGTTCGATGGATTGCTGAGTGTGTAGGTTTACCTGTGATTTGGAGGTGGATGGATTGCTGAGCGTGTAGGTTTACCTGTGATTTGGAGTTCGATGGATTGCTGAGCGTGTAGGTTTACCTGTGATTTGGAGTTCGATGGATTGCTGAGCGTGTAGGTTTACCTGTGATTTGGAGGTGGATGGATTGCTGAGTGTGAAGCTTTACCTGTGATTTGGAGGTGGATGGATTGCTGAGCGTGTAGGTTTACCTGTGATTTGGAGTTCGATGGATTGCTGAGCGTGTAGGTTTACCTGTGATTTGGAGGTGGATGGATTGCTGAGTGTGTAGGTTTACCTGTGATTTGGAGGTGGATGGATTGCTGAGCGTGTAGGTTTACCTGTGATTTGGAGTACGATGGATTGCTGAGCGTGTAGGTTTACCTGTGATTTGGAGGTGGATGGATTGCTGAGCGTGTAGGTTTACCTGTGATTTGGAGTTCGATGGATTGCTGAGCGTGTAGGTTTACCTGTGATTTGGAGTTCGATGGATTGCTGAGCGTGTAGGTTTACCTGTGATTTGGAGTTCGATGGATTGCTGAGCGTGTAGGTTTACCTGTGATTTGGAGGTGGATGGATTGCTGAGTGTGAAGCTTTACCTGTGATTTGGAGGTGGATGGATTGCTGAGCGTGTAGGTTTACCGTGATTTGGAGGTGGATGGATTGCTGAGCGTGTAGGTTTACCTGTGGTTTGGAGGTGGATGGATTGCTGAGCGTGTAGGTTTACCTGTGATTTGGAGTTCGATGGATTGCTGAGCGTGTAGGTTTACCTGTGATTTGGAGTTCGATGGATTGCTGAGCGTGTAGGTTTACCTGTGATTTGGAGGTGGATGGATTGCTGAGTGTGAAGCTTTACCTGTGATTTGGAGGTGGATGGATTGCTGAGTGTGTAGGTTTACCTGTGATTTGGAGTTCGATGGATTGCTGAGCGTGTAGGTTTACCTGTGATTTGGAGGTGGATGGATTGCTGAGCGTGTAGGTTTACCTGTGATTTGGAGTTCGATGGATTGCTGAGCGTGTAGGATTACCTGTGATTTGGAGTTCGATGGATTGCTGAGCGTGTAGGTTTACCTGTGATTTGGAGTTCGATGGATTGCTGAGCGTGAAGCTTTACCTGTGATTTGGAGGTGGATGGATTGCTGAGTGTGTAGGTTTACCTGTGATTTGGAGGTGAATGGATTGCTGAGCGTGTAGGTTTACCTGTGATTTGGAGTTCGATGGATTGCTGAGCGTGTAGGTTTACCTGTGATTTGGAGTTCGATGGATTGCTGAGCGTGTAGGTTTACCTGTGATTTGGAGGTGGATGGATTGCTGAGCGTGTAGGTTTACCTGTGATTTGGAGGTGAATGGATTGCTGAGCGTGTAGGTTTACCTGTGATTTGGAGTTCGATGGATTGCTGAGCGTGTAGGTTTACCTGTGATTTGGAGGTGGATGGATTGCTGAGCGTGTAGGTTTACCTGTGATTTGGAGGTGGATGGATTGCTGAGCGTGTAGGTTTACCTGTGATTTGGAGGTGGATGGATTGCTGAGCATGTAGGTTTACCTGTGATTTGGAGTTCGATGGATTGCTGAGCGTGTAGGTTTACCTGTGATTTGGAGTTCGATGGATTGCTGAGTGTGTAGGTTTACCTGTGATTTGGAGGTGGATGGATTGCTGAGTGTGTAGGTTTACCTGTGATTTGGAGTTCGATGGATTGCTGAGTGTGTAGGTTTACCTGTGATTTGGAGTTCGATGGATTGCTGAGCGTGTAGGTTTACCTGTGATTTGGAGGTGGATGGATTGCTGAGTGTGTAGGTTTACCTGTGATTTGGAGGTGGATGGATTGCTGAGCGTGTAGGTTTACCTGTGATTTGGAGTTCGATGGATTGCTGAGCGTGTAGGTTTACCTGTGATTTGGAGTTCGATGGATTGCTGAGCGTGTAGGTTTACCTGTGATTTGGAGTTCGATGGATTGCTGAGCCTGTAGGTTTACCTGTGATTTGGAGTTCGATGGATTGCTGAGCGTGTCGGTTTACCTGTGATTTGGAGGTGGATGGATTGCTGAGTGTGAAGCTTTACCTGTGATTTGGAGTTCGATGGATTGCTGAGCCTGTAGGTTTACCTGTGATTTGGAGTTCGATGGATTGCTGAGCGTGTAGGTTTACCTGTGATTTGGAGGTGGATGGATTGCTGAGTGTGAAGCTTTACCTGTGATTTGGAGGTGGATGGATTGCTGAGCGTGTAGGTTTACCTGTGATTTGGAGTTCGATGGATTGCTGAGCGTGTAGGTTTACCTGTGATTTGGAGTTCGATGGATTGCTGAGCGTGTAGGTTTACCTGTGATTTGGAGGTGGATGGATTGCTGAGCGTGTAGGTTTACCTGTGATTTGGAGTTCGATGGATTGCTGAGCGTGTAGGTTTACCTGTGATTTGGAGTTCGATGGATTGCTGAGCGTGTAGGTTTACCTGTGATTTGGAGGTGGATGGATTGCTGAGTGTGAAGCTTTACCTGTGATTTGGAGGTGGATGGATTGCTGAGTGTGTAGGTTTACCTGTGATTTGGAGTTCGATGGATTGCTGAGCGTGTAGGTTTACCTGTGATTTGGAGGTGGATGGATTGCTGAGCGTGTAGGTTTACCTGTGATTTGGAGTTCGATGGATTGCTGAGCGTGTAGGTTTACCTGTGATTTGGAGTTCGATGGATTGCTGAGCGTGTAGGTTTACCTGTGATTTGGAGTTCGATGGATTGCTGAGCGTGTAGGTTTACCTGTGATTTGGAGGTGGATGGATTGCTGAGTGTGAAGCTTTACCTGTGATTTGGAGGTGGATGGATTGCTGAGTGTGTAGGTTTACCTGTGATTTGGAGTTCGATGGATTGCTGAGCGTGTAGGTTTACCTGTGATTTGGAGGTGAATGGATTGCTGAGCGTGTAGGTTTACCTGTGATTTGGAGGTGGATGGATTGCTGAGATTGTAGGTTTACCTGTGATTTGGAGTTCGATGGATTGCTGAGCGTGTAGGTTTACCTGTGATTTGGAGGTGGATGGATTGCTGAATGTGTAGGTTTACCTGTGATTTGGAGGTGGATGGATTGCTGAGCGTGTAGGTTTACCTGTGATTTGGAGTTCGATGGATTGCTGAGTGTGTAGGTTTACCTGTGATTTGGAGGTGGATGGATTGCTGAGTGTGAAGCTTTACCTGTGATTTGGAGTTCGATGGATTGCTGAGCGTGTAGGTTTACCTGTGATTTGGAGTTCGATGGATTGCTGAGCGTGTAGGTTTACCTGTGATTTGGAGTTCGATGGATTGCTGAGCGTGTAGGTTTACCTGTGATTTGGAGGTGGATGGATTGCTGAGTGTGTAGGTTTACCTGTGATTTGGAGTTCGATGGATTGCTGAGCGTGTAGGTTTACCTGTGATTTGGAGTTCGATGGATTGCTGAGCGTGTAGGTTTACCTGTGATTTGGAGGTGGATGGATTGCTGAGCGTGTAGGTTTACCTGTGATTTGGAGGTGGATGGATTGCTGAGTGTGTAGATTTACCTGTGATTTGGAGGTGGATGGATTGCTGAGCGTGTAGGTTTACCTGTGATTTGGAGGTGGATGGATTGCTGAGCGTGTAGGTTTACCTGTGATTTGGAGTTCGATGGATTGCTGAGTGTGTAGGTTTACCTGTGATTTGGAGTTCGATGGATTGCTGAGCGTGTAGGTTTACCTGTGATTTGGAGGTGGATGGATTGCTGAGCGTGTAGATTTACCTGTGATTTGGAGTTCGATGGATTGCTGAGCGTGCAGGTTCGGCATGTAGATGGTGCAGATGTAGCTGCCCTCGTGCCTGATCTCCACGTTTCGGATTAACAGTGAGGCGTTCCCCCGACTGTGCGCTTCGTAAAAGAACATCTCTGTGCCAGCCTCTGCCATGTCCACCCGGTCGTGGGCACCGTTGTAAGCGTAGACCAAGTGCCCGCTGCCCTTGAACTGGTAACGCCACTCCACGGCGAAGCCAGTCTGCCTGTCCATGGCGAATCCGCAGTCCAGGAGGACATCATGCCCCAGTCCCGTCCTCACGCTCGGAGTGCGGGAGAAGACGTTCAGGACAACTGCGGGAGAGGAGAGGTCATCGTTGTGGGAAAACCAGGAACGCGCAAAATGGGCTGGGCTGGGGAGCGCTGGCCGTCCTGTGAAGGGGGTTATTACCTGCGCACCTCCTCTTCTCTGGGTCACAATGAGGTGCTTTCACAACCAGAGGCTGGAGTGGGCCATTTGGCCCATCGATCCTGATCCACCATTCGGTCAGATTATGGCTGACCTTCCTGTGACCTCAGCTCCACTGACCCCACCCACCCTCCATCACCCTGAATTCCCTTACTGCTCGGAAATCAATTCATCTTCACTTTGAAAGCATTCAACAAGGTAGTCCCAACCACTTCCCTGAGGAGAGGATCCCACAGATTCCCAACTCCCTGGGTGATGAAGTTCCTCCTCAGCTCAGTCCGAAATCTGCTCCCCCTCATTTTGAGGCTACGCCCCCCCTAATTCTAGTTTCACCTGCCAGTGGAAACATTCTCCCTGCTTCTATCTCATTCATTCCCTTCATAATTTTATATGTTTCTGTTCGATCCCCTCTCATTCTTCTGAATTCCAATCAATATAATCCCAGTCTGCTCAGTCTCTCCTCATAAACCAACCCCCTCGACTCTGGAATCAACCGAGTGACCCTCCTCTGCACCCCCTCCAGTGCCAATACATCCTTTCTCAGGTAAGGAGACCAAAACTGCACGCAGAGCTCCAGGTATACTCTCACCAGCACTGTGTACAGCTGCAACATAACCTCCCTGCTTTTAAACTCCATCCCTTTAGCAATGAAGGACAATATTCCATTGGCCTTCCTAATGACCTGCTGCATCAGCAGACCAAGCTCCTGTGATTCATGCACAAGGACACCCAGGTCCCCCTGCATAGCAGCTGGTCTCCATCTACTCCCATCAAGTCCCAACCTGCTCAGTGGCACATCTCCAGATAGCTCCTCCCTTCCCCTCCTCCATCCTCTGTCCCCCTTCCAGAGGATCGGCTGAGGAAACTCCCCCTCCCAGCGCTCTGTCTGAGACCAGTGTCTTTAAGGCAGGACTAATACCCTGTGTGGGGTTTGCACATTCTCCCCATGTCTGTGTGGGTTTGCTACGAGTGCGCCATTTTCCTCCCATAGTGCCCAGGGATGTGCAGGTTAGGGTGGATTGGTCATGGGAAATTGTCCCATAGTGCCCAGGGATGTGCAGGTTAGGGTGGATTGGCCATGGGAAATTGTCCCATAGTGCCGAGGGATGTGCAGGTTAGGGTGGATGGGCCATGGGAAATTGTCCCATAGTGCCCAGGGATGTGTAGGTTAGGGTGGATTGGCCATGGGAAATTGTCCCATAGTGTCCAGGGATGTGTAGGTTAGGGTGGATTGGCCATGGGAAATTGTCCCATAGTGCCCAGGGATGTGTTGGTTAGGGTGGATTGGCCATGGGAAATTGTCCCATAGTGTCCAGGGATGTGTAGGTTAGGGTGGATTGGCCATGGGAAATTGTCCCATAGTGCCCAGGGATGTGTAAGTTAGGGTGGATTGGCCATGGGAAATTGTCCCATAGTGCCCAAGGATGTGTAGGTTCGGGTGGATTGGCCATGGGAAATTGTCCCATAGTGTCCAGGGATGTGCAGGTTAGGGTGGATTGGTCATGGGAAATTGTCCCATAGTGTCCAGGGATGTGTAGGTTAGGGTGGATTGGCCATGGGAAATTGTCCCATAGTGTCCAGGGATGCGTAGGTTAGGGTGGCTTGGCCATGGGAAATTGTCCCATAGTGTCCAGGGATGTGCAGGTTAGGTGCATTAGTCAGGGGAAATTGTCCCATAGTGCCCGGGGATGTACAGGTTAGGGTGGATTGGCCATGGGAAATTGTCCCATAGTGTCCAGGGATGTGTAGGTAAGGGTGAATTGGTCATGGGAAATTGTCCCATCGTGCCCAGGGATGTGTAGGTTAGGGTGGATTTGCCATGGGAAATTGTCCCAAAGTGCCCAGGGATGTGTAGGTTAGGGTGGATTGGCCATGGGAAATTGTCCCATAGTGCCCAGGGATGTGCAGGTTAGAGTGGATTGGCCATGGGAAATTGTCCCATAGTGCCCAGGGATGTGCAGGTTCGGGTGGATTGGCCATGGGAAATTGTCCCATAGTGCCCAGGGATGTGTAGGTTAGGGTGGATTGGCCATGGGAAATTGT
>NC_092772.1:51321131-51348631 GCF_047496795.1 Chiloscyllium punctatum
GAAGATGTTTCCATTGTTTGGAGAGACTAGGATCCAAGGGCACAGCCTCAGATTAGAAGGAAGCCCTTTAAGAACCGAGATAAGGAGAAACATCTTCAGCCATGATTCACTCCCACAGAAGGCTGTGGGGCCAGGTCACTGAGCATATTTAACACAGAGATAGATAAGTTCTTGATTGTTAAGGGGGTCAAAGGGCAGAAGGAAGGACATTGGGGTTGAGAAACTAATCAGCCATGAATGACAAACTATGTCCCTCTAGTTCTGGACTCCCCCACTCCAGGGAAAAGACCTTGTCTATTTACCCTATCCATACCCCTCATGATTTTATAAACCTCTATAAGGTCTTCCCTCAGCCTCCGACGCTCCAGGGAAAACAGCCCCAGCCTGTTCAGCCTCTCCCTGTAGCTCAGACCCTCCAACCCTGGCAACATCCAAGTCATCGTTTCTGAAATTTTGCAAGTTTCGCAACATCCTTCCGATGGGAGGGAGACCAGAATTGCACGCGATCCTGAATGGACAGAATGGCCTCATTTCTGCTTCTACATCTCATAGTCTTCTCGAGCAGCCTCCAGCTCACAGTGGGATCATGGTGGCTCTGATTGCCCTCAACTCCACTATCCTGCCTTTTCTCCCCAAGTTCCCCTGAGCGATCTGACTCAGCCATGGACATCCGGACTGAGCCAGCCCCTTCTGCGGGAAAGAATTCCAACGATTCACTCCCCATCGGCAGAGAGAGATGACGGTCCTCCCCATCCCTGTATTCAACGGGTGGCCCCCCTATTCGATGATGATGTCCCTCTGGTGTGAGAATCTCCCACACAATGGGAGACATCCTCCCCACATCTCCCCTGTCATGTACCCCCTTAAGAATCTTGCGTGTGTGACAAGGTGCCTTACTCTACATTTGTTTAGCACCTGGGTGCAGCCTGCTCAGTTGACCTTGTTGAATTTGTGTTCCAGGGTGACCCAGCGGTGAGCTCGATTTACATGGTGAGTGTACTGCTCAAACACACATCTGTTGTTCTCACATTAACCAGAGATTTCAGCTTTTATAACTGTCTGACCATCTCTCTTCAAGATACTGAACATGAATGATCGATCACTGTACAGTCAGCTGCAGAGGTACGATTTATTCCTGATCTACACAGATCACTCTTTCCTCGGACACTACGTAACTCGATTGGATATAACCAGGTAGACTCTGTATGCGCAGTTCTGCACTGTTACTGCCACGCTAAGCCCTGGATCCAAACACACAGCAGGGTGGCCCAGCGGTCACAAAAGACCAGGTTTCAATCCCACGCTCGGGACACGGAGTGGGTGCAGTTTGCGCATTCTCTGCATGACTGCAGGTAGGTTTCCTCCCACACTCCAAAGATGTGAAGAGGAGCATGGATTGGCCATGGGAAATTGTCCCATAGTGCCCAGGGATGTGCAGGTTAGGGTGGATTGGCCATGCTAAATTGTCCCATAGTGCCCAGGGATGTGCGGGTTAGGGTGGATTGGCCATGCTAAATTGTCCCATAGTGCCCAGGGGTGTGCAGGTTAGGGTGGATTGGCCATGGGAAATTGTCCCATAGTGTCCAGGGATGTGCAGGTTAGGGTGGATTGGCCATGCTAAATTGTCCCATAGTGCCCAGGGATGTGCGGGTTAGGGTGGATTGGCCATGGGAAATTGTCCCATAGTGTCCAGGGATGTGCAGGTTAGGGTGGATTGGCCATAGGAAATTGTCCCATAGTGCCCAGGGATATGCAGGTTAGGGTGGATTGGCCATGGGAAATTGTCCCATAGTGTCCAGGGATGTGCAGGTTAGGGTGGATTGGCCATGGGAAATTGTCCCATAGTGTCCAGGGATGTGCAGGTTAGGGTGGATTGGCCATAGGAAATTGTCCCATAGTGCCCAGGGATATGCAGGTTAGGGTGGATTGGCCATGGGAAATTGTCCCATAGTGCCCAGGGGTGGGCAGGTTAGGGTGGATTGGCCATGGGAAATTGTCCCATAGTGTCCAGGAATGTGCAGGTTAGGGTGGATTGGCCATGGGAAATTGTCCCATAGTGCCCAGGGATGGGCAGGTTAGGGTGGATTGGCCATGGGAAATTGTCCCATAGTGCCCAGGGGTGTGCAGGTTAGGGTGGATTGGCCATGGGAAATTGTCCCATAGTGTCCAGGGATGTGCAGGTTAGGGTGGATTGGCCATGGGTAATTGTCCCATAGTGCCCAGGGATGTGCAGGTTAGTGTGGATTGGCCATGGGAAATTGTCCCATAGTGCCCAGGGGTGTGCAGGTTAGGGTGGATTGGCCATAGGAAATTGTCCCATAGTGCCCAGGGATGTGCAGGGTAGGGTGGATTGGCCATGGGAAATTGTCCCATAGTGCCCAGGGATGTGCAGGGTAGGGTGGATTGGCCATAGGAAATTGTCCCATAGTGCCCAGGGATGTGCAGGGTAGGGTGGATTGGCCATGAGTAATTGTCCCATAGTGCCCAGGGATGTGCAGGTTAGGGTGGATTGGCCATGCTAAATTGTCCCATAGTGCCCAGGGATGTGCAGGTTAGGGTGGATTGGCCATGGGTAATTGTCCCATAGTGCCCAGGGATGTGCAGGTTAGGGTGGATTGGCCATGCTAAATTGTCCCATAGTGCCCAGGGATGTGTAGGTTCGGGTGGAATGGCCATGGGAAATTGTCCCATAGTGCCCAGGGATGTGCAGGTTAGGGTGGATTGGCCATGGGAAATTGTCCCATCGTGCCCAGGGATGTGCAGGTTAGGGTGGATTGGCCATGAGAAATTGTCCCATAGTGCCCAGGGATGTGCAGGTTAGGGTGGATTGGTCATGGGAAATTGTCCCATAGTGCCCAGGGATGTGCAGGTTAGGGTGGATTGGCCATGAGAAATTGTCACATAGTGCCCAGGGATGTGCATGTTATGGTGGATTGGCCATGGGAAATTGTCCCATAGTGCCCAGGGATGTGCAGGTTAGGGTGGATTGGCCATGGGAAATTGTCCCATAGTGCCCAGGGATGTGCAGGTTATGGTGGATTGGCCATGGGAAATTGTCCCATAGTGTCCAGGGATGTGTAGGTTAGGGTAGATTGGCCATGGGAAATTGTCCCATAGTGCCCAGGGATGTGCAGGTTAGGGTGGATTGGCCATGGGAAATTGTCCCATAGTGCCCAGGGATGTGCAGGTTAGGGTGGATTGGCCATGGGAAATTGTCCCATAGTGCCCAGGGATGTGCAGGTTAGGGTGGATTGGCCATGGGAAATTGTCCCATAGTGTCCAGGGATGTGCAGGTTAGGGTGGATTGGACATGGGAAATTGTCCCATAGTGCCCAGGGATGTGCAGGTTAGGGTGGATTGGCCATGGGAAATTGTCCCATAGTGTCCAGGGATGTGCAGGTTAGGGTGGATTGGCCATGGGAAATTGTCCCATAGTGTCCAGGGATGTGCAGGTTAGGGTGGATTGGCCATGGGAAATTGTCCCATAGTGTCCAGGGATGTGCAGGTTAGGGTGGATTGGCCATGGGAAATTGTCCCATAGTGTCCAGGGATGTGCAGGTTAGGGTGGATTGGCCATGGGAAATTGTCCCATAGTGCCCAGGGATGTGCAGACTCAGTATCTTGATGTTATACAGGACGTTGGTGAGGCTACACTTGGAGTATTGGGTTCAGGTTTGCTCACCATGCGACAGGAAGGATGGTATTAAACTGGAAAAGAGTGCAGAAGGAAATTTACAAGGATGTTGCCGGGACTTAATGGTCTGAGTTGTAGGGAGAGAGGTCGGACAAGCTCGGAGTGTTTTCCTTAGAGAGTAGGAGACTGAGGGGGTGACCTTATAGAGGTGTATAAGATCATGAGGGGCATGGACAGGGTGAACGCTCTCAGTCTTTTCCCCAGGGTTGGGGAATCGAGGACTAGTGGGCATCAGTTAAAGGTTAAAGGGCAAAGAATTAAAGGGAACGTGAGGGACAACGTTTTTACACAGAGGGTAGTACGCATATGGAATGAGCTGTTGGTGGAAGTGGTTGGGGCGGGGGGTACATTGATAATATTTAACAGGTATTTGGACAAATACATGGATAGGGAAGGGTTAGAAGGATATGGGCCAAGTGCAGGGAAATAGGGATTAGCACGGATGTACATTTGTTCAGCACGGACCAGTTAGGGCCGAAGGACCTGACTCGATCCTATCGGATTCTCTGACCTCACTAAACTTGGGAACATCAGACTTCGGGTCATGGGGAGGGCTTTGGGTTACAGAGATAGGGAGGGGGTGTAGGGGCTGGAGGGGGTTACAGAGATAGGGAGGGGTGTTGGTGTTGGACGGGGTCACAGAGATAGGGAGGGGGTGTAGGGGTTGGAGGGGGTTACAGAGATAGGGAGGGGGTGTAGGGTCTGGAGGGGGTTACAGAGATAGGGAGGGGGTGTAGGGGGCCGGAGGGGGTTACAGAGATAGGGAGGGGGGTGTAGGGGGCTGGAGGGAGTTACAGAGATAGGGAGGGAGTGTAGGGGGCTGGAGGGGGTTAGAGAGATAAGGAGGGGGTGTAGGGGTTGGAGGGGAGTTACAGAGATAGGGAGGGGGTGTAGGGGCTGGAAGGGGTTACAGAGATAGGGAGGGAGTGTAGGGGTTGGAGGGGAGTTACAGAGATAGGGAGGGGGTGTAGGGGCTGGAGGGGGTTACAGAGATAGGGAGGGAGTGTAGGGGTTGGAGGGGAGTTACAGAGATAGGGAGGGGGTGTAGGGGTTGTAGGGGGGGTTACAGAGATAGGGAGGGGGTGTAGGGGCTGGAGGGGGTTACAGAGATAGGGAGGGGGAGTAGGGGTTGGAGGGGAGCTATAGAGATAGGGAGGGGGTGTAGGGGTTGGAGGGGAGTTACAGAGATAGGGAGGGGGTGTAGGGGCTGGAGGGGGTTACAGAGATAGGGAGGGGGTGTAGGGGCTGGAGGGGGTTACAGAGATAGGGAGGGGGTGTCCGTGCTGGAGGGTGTTACAGAGATAGGGAGGGGGTGTAGGGGCTGGAGGGGGTTACAGAGATTGGGAGGGGGTGGATTGGCTGAGGATTATAAACTCACCTGGCCCCTTATCTCTCCCCTAGATAAGCTGCGACTGAGACTAGTCTCCGGGAGCAGTGAGCGTTCCTCCCATCGAGTGTCCAACCCTGGCCCTCCCTTTCCAGAGGCACCATCCCACCTGGATCTGAAAACCCTCTCCAGCTCTGCCATCCTAATGCAACAATCTCTCGGCCAAATCCATGCCACGGGTCAATCAACATCCTGGTGCCCGCGTCGCTGGTGTGCCTCACCCTGTCCGAGACCCTTCACCCTGTCCTCTCCCCATGGCCCGTCCTCAGTGGTGGTGTGATACTGGGATACCCGTCCCCCACACCCCCCTCCTCTCCAGTCAGAGAGACTCCCAATTTCCCATTGTCTCCCTCTTCAAAAGCCTCTGACATATCCGCACTCGTTGAAACGGGAGAGAGTGCAGAAGCTCAGCTGCCCACCGGGAAGTCTGTACCTCAGTACAACAAGGGCTCAGGATGGACAACTGTATTATCCGAGGAGATTTCAGTCTACGAATGATGATTGGGAATTGGTTAACTCTCCTTCTCTCTGGACGGATGTTCCCAGACCTATTCGGATCTGCCAGTAACTGCTGTGTTTGTTTCTTGACTTATTTGTTCGTGTCAACCCCATCTCAATGCCCCATTTTCCACATCTAAATCTTCAACGCATCGTGACACCTGTGAATCTCGCCAATTAATACTTTATCCCTTGTTCGTCCAGCTCAGGAACACCAGTCACCCACCAGCCCAGTGTCTTTCAATAACATTCTGAGGAAATATCTCTCCTCAGTACAGGAGTTGGGAAATGATGTTGCAGTTGTACAGGACGTTGGTGAGGCTGCACTTGGCGTATTGGGTTCAGGTTTGGTCACCTTGCGACAGGAAGGATGGTATTAAACTGGAGCGAGTGCAGAAGAAAATTTACAAGGGCGTTGCCGGGAGTTAAAGGGTGAGGCTGGAGAGGACATTTTAACTTTAGACTTTTGGAGACTGAGGGGGGGACCTTATAGAGGTGTATAAGACCATGAGGGGCCTGGACAGGGTGAACGCTCTCAGTCTTTTCCCCAGGGTTGGGGAATCGAGGACTAGAGGACATCAGTTTAAGGTCAGAGGAGAAAGAATAAAAGGGAACCTGAGGGACAACTTTTTTACACAGAGGGTGGTACGCATATGGAATGAGCTGTCAGAGGAAGGGGTTGAGGCTGGTACATCAACAACATTTTACAGGCATTTGGACAAATACATGGATAGGAAAGGGTTAGAAGGATATGGGCCAAATGCAGGGAAATGGAGTTAACATGGACGGACATTTTGGCCAGTTTGGACCAGTGTGGGCCGAAGGACCTGTCTCTGTGCTGTGGGACGATGTGACTCTATAAAATACTCAGAATCTCCAGTCATCTAATTCTCCCGAAAGAAGACGTTTCATGTATTGAGGCAACTCTCCTTCCTTTTGATATTCTTATGGAAATCTTTGCTCCCCCTAGTGAGACAATATCGGACCAGACAGCTCAATCTTGGAATAAGGGGGCACACGTTAAAGACAGAGGTGAGGAGGAATACCGACCCTCTGAGGGGAGTGAATCGGTGGGCCTTTTTACCACAGAGGTCTCTTGAGGCTGGGACATTCAATGTGTCCAATGCTATGAGAAAGAGTCAGATTTTTAACCAGTTATTAAGCGTTGTGGATCAAAGCAAGATTTGATTTGATTTATAGTTGTCCGGTGTACTGAGTTACAGTGAAAAGTATTGTTTTGCGTGTTAACCTGACAAATCATCCCTTCCATCAGTACATCAGGGTAACTAGAATGCAGAGTCTAGTGGCACAGCAACAGAGAGAGAGATCAACTCTAATGCAGGGGAGGTCACTTCGTGAGTCTGATAACAGCGGGGAAGAAGCTGCTCTTGAATCTGTTGGCACGCGTTCTCAAACTTTTGCCTGGTGGAAAAGGAGACTGTAACCAGGGTGGGAGAGAGAAGGATTATCGCATCAACTATCACCTCTTTGTATGTTCCAAGTCTATCTCCCAAGTGCAGGCATGAGCTGTGAGGTTTGAGGGTTTGGACTGAGTGAGTGTTATGACAGTGTGCAAATAGCTGGGAGTTGTTGCCTGGTCTAGTCCGTGAGCTGGCTGTGTGGTTCTGACTGCACAATGTTGTAATAAAGCAGAACCTGACCACCCCTCCCCTCCGTGAGAGATTCAACCAAAAACACCCAAAGTGGAACACCTCACCCTATAATCTGTAAACGTTGGTGTAACCTGCTTTTCAGCAACTTCTCGTGGTCCAATAAAATAAATCCCTGATGCTCACTTAAAAATCAAGCAGTCACCATTTATTTATCTAACTCTAACAGTGAACAAATTAACTAAACTAGTAACAAAGCAAATAAATCCCTTCTAACTGCCAACTGTTCCCGAATACAGCAAGATTCTGATGGTATGCTGTTCCAATAAATAGAAGTCCCACTTATACAAAAACAAATAGAATTTGTTTGAAGTTACAGCCTGGTTACATCTTCCGGAATGTTCTGTACCTCCTTCACATGATTCTTCTGCCAGGAACTCCTTCTCTGTTGCTGTTACTATGGTAAATAGAGAACACTTCCTCAAAGATCAGAGAGCTGTTATCTCTAGCAGATGATAGTTAGCTCTGCTAATTTTCCAACTGCCCCCTTCTCTTCTACCTTTGATGAGATATCAATAGTTTTACAATCAGATTGGTCCCAGGTTATCAAAACTGTCAGATTTAACTTTGACAGGTTTTTGGTATCTAAGGGCTAAATTCAAAAGACTGTTTCTTGGTAAAAATGCAGCTTGGTCTGCTAACGCTACGGCCTTTCAATATAAATGTTTCAGTTCGGGATCTCTCTGTGTGCTTGCAAATTGTTGCTGCACTGCTTTTCACAGACATACATTGTAAATCTCTAAGTGCAGCGAAAGCACACAATCTTTTAAAGGGACCATGCAATTATTCCAATCCCCCAACAATTTACAAACAGCAATATTTTACAAGCACCAAATTCGAACATCCAGCCTCCCAACCCATGATTACTATCCCCAACTTTGCCTCAATGTCCTTGCTGCAATGTTACCATGGGGGTCACTGCTTGGCCTGAGGGATTTTGGAGGGGAGGGCTTACAGGATGTCAGTGACTGTGGGCAGTTCGTACCAATGGAGGGTGTCCTGAGACACAAAATGTTTACTAAATGTTAACAGGTGAACTGCAGCATTAATAAGACAAGAAGAAACATGCAACCCCTCAATCAACGAGAAACCCGTTCACCACGCGGCCAACATGTACAAAACAGGTGGCTCAGTGGTTAGCACTGCTGCCTCCCAGCGCCAGGGAACCGGGTTCGATTCCACCCTCGGGCAGCTGTCGGTGTGGAGTTTGCACGTTCTCCCCGTGTCTGCGTGGGTTTGCTCCGGGTGCTCCGGTTTCCTCCCACAGTCCAAAGATGTGAAGGTTAGGTGAATTGGCCATGGGAAATTGTCCCAGAGTGCCCAGGGATGTGCAGGTTAGGGTGGATTGGCCATGGGAAATTGTCCCAGAGTGCCTAGGGATGTGCAGGTTAGGGTGGATTGGCCATGGGAAATTGTCCCAGAGTGCCCAGGGATGTGCAGGTTATGGTGGATTGGCCATGGGAAATTGTCCCAGAGTGCCCAGGGATGTGCAGGTTAGGGTGGATTGGCCATGGGAAATTGTCCCAGAGTGCCTAGGGATGTGCAGGTTAGGGTGGATTGGCCATGGGAAATTGTCCCAGAGTGCCCAGGGATGTGCAGGTTAGGGTGGATTGGCCATGGGAAATTGTCCCATAGTGCCTAGGGATGTGCAGGTTAGGGTGGATTGGCCATGGGAAATTGTCCCATAGTGTCTAGGGATGTGCAGCTTAGGGTGGATTGGCCATGGGAAATTGTCCCATAGTGTCCAGGGATGTGCAGGTTAGGGTGGATTGGCCATGGGAAATTGTCCCATAGTGCCCAGGGATGTGCAGGTTAGGGTGGATTGGCCATGAGAAATTGTCCCATAGTGCCCAGGGATGTGCAGGTTAGAGTGGATTGGCCATGGGGAATTGTCCCATAGTGCCCAGGGATGTGCAGGTTAGGGTGGATTGGCCATGGGAAATTGTCCCATAGTGCCCAGGGATGTGTAGGTTAGGGTGGATTGGCCATGAGAAATTGTCCCATAGTGCCCAGGGATGTGCAGGTTAGGGTGGATTGGCCATGGGAAATTGTCCCATAGTGCCCAGGGATGTGTAGGTTAGGGTGGATTGGCCATGAGAAATTGTCCCATAGTGCCCAGGGATGTGCAGGTTAGGGTGGATTGGCCATGGGAAATTGTCCCATAGTGTCCAGGAATGTGCAGGTTAGGGTGGATTGGCCATGAGAAATTGTCCCATAGTGCCCAGGGATGAGCAGGTTAGGGTGGATTTGCCATGGGAAATTGTCCCATAGTGCCCAGGGATGTGCAGGTTAGGGTGGATTGGCCATGGGAAATTGTCCCATAGTGCCCAGGGATGTGCACGTTAGGGTGGATTGGCCATGGGAAATTGTCCCATAGTGTCCAGGAATGTGCAGGTTAGGGTGGATTGGCCATTGAAAATTGTCCCATAGTGCCCAGGGATGAGCAGGTTAGGGTGGATTTGCCATAGAAAATTGTCCCATAGTGTCCAGAAATATGATATGGGACAATTTTCCCACCTTGCTGATATATATGGTCACTGCTTTCCTTCCCGGCTGCCCCTCTGGTTCCCGTCACTTCCCCCACTGCTCCCGCTCCTTCTGTGAAAGGGAAAACACCGCTGTCCGTTACCAAGTAAGTAATTTTTTTTAAAACTGCCTTACTTTAGCTGCAGTCTTCCGGGTTCGTCTTACCTCCGCTGCTGCTCGCACTCAAAATGCGACACTATCGGGCAATTTCCCATGGCAAATCCACCCTAACCTGCACATCCCTGGACACTATGGGACAATTTCCCATGGCAAATCCACCCGAACCTGCACATCCCTGGACACTATGGGACAATTTCCCATGGCCAATCCACCCGAACCTGCACATCCCTGGGCACTATGGGACAATTTCCCATGGCCAATCCACCCTAACCTGCACATCCCTGGGCACTATGGGACAATTTCCCATGGCAAATCCACCCTAACCTGCACATCCCTGGGCACTATTCGGCAATTTCCCATGGCCAATCCACCCTAACCTGCACATCCCTGGGCACTATGGGACAATTTCCCATGGCCAATCCACCCTAACCTGCACGTCCCTGGGCTCTATGGGACAATTTCCCATGCCCAATCCACCCTAACCTGCACATCCCTGGACACTATGGGACAATTTCCCATGCCCAATCCACCCTAACCTGCACATCCCTGGGCTCTATGGGACAATTTCCCATGCCCAATCCACCCTAACCTGCACATCCCTGGACACTATGGGACAATTTCCCATGGCCAATCCACCCTAACCTGCACATCCCTGGGCACTATGGGACAATTTCCCATGGCCAATCCACCCTAACCTGCACATCCCTGGGCACTATGGGACAATTTCCCATGGCAAATCCACCCTAACCTGCACATCCCTGGGCACTATTCGGCAATTTCCCATGGCCAATCCACCCTAACCTGCACATCCCTGGGCACTATGGGACAATTTCCCATGGCCAATCCACCCTAACCTGCACGTCCCTGGGCTCTATGGGACAATTTCCCATGCCCAATCCACCCTAACCTGCACATCCCTGGACACTATGGGACAATTTCCCATGCCCAATCCACCCTAACCTGCACATCCCTGGGCTCTATGGGACAATTTCCCATGCCCAATCCACCCTAACCTGCACATCCCTGGACACTATGGGACAATTTCCCATGGCCAATCCACCCTAACCTGCACATCCCTGGGCACTATGGGACAATTTCCCATGGCAAATCCACCCGAACCTGCACATCCCTGGGCACTATGGGACAATTTCCCATGGCCAATCCACCCTAACCTGCACATCCCTGGGCACTATGGGACAATTTCCCATGGCAAATCCACCCTAACCTGCACATCCCTGGGCACTATTCGGCAATTTCCCATGGCCAATCCACTCTAACCCGCACATCCCTGGACACTATGGAACAATTTCCCATGGCCAATCCACCCTAACCTGCACATCCCTGGGCACTATGGGACAATTTCCCATGGCCAATCTACCCTAACCTGCACATCCCTGGGCACTATGGGACAATTACCTTGGGCTTGGGGGAGTCCAGAACTAGAGAGCATAGGTTTAAGGGTTGAGGGTGAAATGTTTAAAAGCCCCCTGAGAGGTAACGTTTTCACCCAGAGGGTGGTGCGTGTATGGAATGAGCTGCCAGAGGATGTGGTGGAGGCTGGTACAATGACAGCATTTAAAAGGCATCTGGATGGGGACATGAATAGGAAGGGGTTTGGAGAGATATGGGCCGGCTGTTGGCAAATGGGACTAGATTGGGTTGGGATATCTGGGTCGGTGTGGATGATTTGGGCTGAAGCGTCTGTTTCCGAGCTGTCCATCTCTCTGACTCTCTGGTGTAGTCGGTCCTCGAGGTGAAAATCTCCGATATGTTACAGTCCTTCCGGGACAGCTCAACTATTGATCTCCTGTGAAACCACATCCGTCTGTTCCTCGTTTACGCCCACCCCCCTCCCCGAGGGATCGGACTCCTGTACACCCCTCCCTTCGCGCTCCCCAGGGGTCTGGTAGCACCCCCTGCCCTCGACCTTTCCCATTCCTCTGTCTATCCCAAATCCCCTTCCTGACCCCTCATCTCCCTCCGCCTGGTGCCCCAACCCATTTCCTCTGATCATTCCCTTGACCAGGCCCAATCTGCACCCACCCCCAGCTCCCTTCACCCACCCCCTGGGCCCATTCCCCCACCTGTCCCTCAAGACCCCATACCCACTCTCACCCAACCGCTCCCCAACTCCCTCGGTGCACCGTGCCCTACCTTCAGCATGGATTTGCCAACCTCACCCGCACTTTCCCACTTGATCCTGGCACCCTACCCACCTGGCTCACTGATCTCTTAAACCCTTACCCACTTGGCATCCTATGGATCTGGAAACATCCTTGAAATTCTTTCCAGAATCCCTTCAAGTTTCACAACATCCTTCCTGTAGCAGTGAGACCAGAATTACACACAATATTCCAACAGTGGCCTCACCAATGTCCTGTACAGCCGCAACATGACCTCCCAACCCCTGTACTCAATACTCTGACCAATTAAGGAAAGCAAACCAAACACCTTCTCCACTATCCTGTCTCGCTGCACCCTGCCCCACACTCCCTTCACATCCTACCTACCTGGCAGGGCCACCCTCACACCGTCCGCTATCCCCAAATCCCTGGGGATATAAGAATGCAGCAGGTGCCAGTTGTATAAAGGCCAGTAGGGAATGATGCGTTCTGTGCTCCAGCCCGCCCTGCGATTTCCCGATCACCATCTCCCGTCAGAAATCGGAAAATCTCTCCATTCGTCATATACGAAGGGGCAGAGCGGGAGCCGACGTCGCCAATTAATCCTGGGAAAGTCCAGCAGAAACCCTCCTATTCCCAACGTCCCCGCCCTCAACAACTCTCTGGTGCAGCTATTGCAAATGACAGGCGCCATTTCAGAGAATGGCCACAGTGTGGCACCAATGCACCACCTTAAAGATTCATTGCGGAATGCGTGTAGAGAAAGCTTTACTCTGTATCTAACCCTGTGCTGTCCCTGTCTCTGGGAGTGTTTGATGGGGGACAGTGTAGAGAGAGCTTTACTCTGTATCTAACCCCGTGCTGTCCCTGTCCCTGGGGGTGTTTGATGAGGAGACAGTGTAGAGGGAGCTTTACTCTGTATCTAACCCCGTGCTGTCTCTGTCCTGGGGGTGTTTGATGGGAGACAGTGTAGAGGGAGCTTTACTCTGTATCTAACCCCGTGCTGTCCCTGTCCCTGGGAGTGTTTGATGGGGGACAGTGTAGAGGAAGCTTTACTTTGTATCTAACCCCGTGCTGTCCCTGTCCCTGGGAGTGTTTGATGGGGGGACAGTGTAGAGGGAGCTTTACTCTGTATCTAACCCCGTGCTGTCCCTGTCCTGGGGGTGTGTGATGGGGGGACAGTGTAGAGAGAGCTTTACTCTGTATCTAACCCCGTGCTGTCCCTGTCCCTGGGAGTATTTGATGGGGGGACAGTGTAGAGAGAGCTTTACTCTGTATCTAACCCCGTGCTGTCCCTGTCCTGGGATAGAGGGACAGTGTAGAGGGAGCTCTGAGGTCAATAATGAGGTAATTGTCCTGATGCACTGGGATAGTATGTCGTTCTGTCTCAGACGCCCGGTGAATTCGTTTGGAATCCATTTCCCGAAGGCATTCCGTGATTTTCCCAAGGACTGGGAGTCCCATGGATTGCTGGGATATCCCCCTCCCTCCGCACGGTGTCTGTGTGCCAAGGAGTGTGACTGTGTCTCCTCTACCCTCCTGAGTGACTCTGAGTGAGGAGTCGGAGGGTGAGGGTCATGTTGAGGGTGGAGTTGAGTCCAGGCCTCATTGGGAACGTTCGAGGGAAGAGGTGTTTTGGAGGGTTTTGAGGAGGGAGTGAGGGTGCAGGAGGTGGGATTCTGAGGGAGAGGGCTGGAGGAATTGGGGGAGAGCACCAATGGAGGCAGAGTGAGGCAGAATGGTAGGGAGCAGAGAGGTAGAGAGAGAGATGAGGGTTCACAGAGGGGAGGGTGGTGGGGATTGGAGGGAATGGGGCAGGAGTGGCTCTGAGGGGATGGAGGGAAGGGGGCGAGGGAGGGAATCAATGGCTCGAGGAGTTCAGGTGGGGGGTGGGGGTGAGAGGGAGGGAAGGTAGGAGGCAGGTGGAGGGAGAGTGTGTGAGAGGGAGGGAGGGGTGAGTGAGATGGAGGGAGAGTGTGAGTGAGCTGGAGGGAGAGTGTGTGAGAGGGAGGGATGGAGTGAGGGAGAGAGATGGAGGGGGTGAGGGAGAGAGAAGGGGTGTCAGGGAGAAGGAGCGTAGGTGTGAGGGAGACAGAGGGAGTGTGTGAGTAAAAGGGAGGGAGTGTGTGAGTGAGGGAGATAGAGGGAGGGTGTGAGTGAGGGAGATAGACAGAGAGTGTGAGGGAGATGGAGGGAGGTTTGGGTGAGGGAGATGGAGGGAGGGTGTGAGGCAGATGGAAGGAGTGTGTGAGGGAGATGAGGGAGGGTGTGAGGGAGGGAGATGAGGGAGGGTGTGAGGGAGGGAGATGGAGGGAGAGTGTGAGGGAGGGAGATGAGGGAGGGTGTGAGGGAGGGAGATGAGGGAGGGTGTGAGCGAGATGGAGGGAGTGTGTGAGGGAGATGGAGAGAGTGTGTGACTGAGGGTGATGGAGGGAGGGTGTGAGTGAGGGAGATGGATGGAAGGTGTGAGGGGGATCAGGGAGGGTGTGTGACTGACACTCACACACACTCACTCACACTCACACACTCACACACACACTCACACTCACTCACACACACACTCACACACACTCACACTCACTCACTCACACACACATTATCACACACACACTCACACACACTCACACTCACACACACTCACATTCATTCACACACACGCTCACACTCACTCACAATCACACACACTCACACACACTCTCACTCACTCACACACACACACTCACACTCACTCACACACACACACTCACACTCGCACACACTCTCACTCACTCACACACACACACTCTCACTCACACACACTCACACACACACTCACCCTCACTCACACACACTCTCACTCACACACACTCACACACACACTCACCCTCACTCACACACACTAACACTCACACTCACTCACACACACACACTCACACTCGCACACACTCTCACTCACTCAAACACACTCTCACTCACACACACTCACACACACACTCACCCTCACTCACACACACTCTCACTCACCCTCACTCACACACACTAACACTCACACACACTCACACTCACACACTGAAACTCACTCAAACACACACACAAACTCACACACTCACACTCACTCACAATCACACACACACTCACACACACACTCACACTCACACACACTCTCACTCACACACACTCACACACACTCACACTCACAAACACACTCACACTCACTCACACACACACTCACACTCACACACACTCTCACTAACACACACTCACACACACACTCACACACACTCACACACACTCACACACACATACTCACAGTCACTCACACACACACTCACACACACTCACACTCACTCACTCACAATCACACACACTCACACACTCATTCACACATACACGCTCACACTCTCACACACTCTCACTCACACACACACTCACACTAACACACACACTCACACACTCATACACACACACTCACACTCACTCACACACACTCACACACACTCACACACACACACTCTCTCACACTCACTCAAACACACTCACACTCACTCACACAATCTCACACTTACTCACACTCACACACACTCACACTTACTCACACACACACTCACTCACTCACACACTCACACATACTCACACTCACTCAAACACACTCACGGTAACTCACACACACGCTCACAATCACACACTAACTCACACACAGTCACACTCACTCACACACTCACACACACACACTCACTCACACACACTCACACTCACACACACTCACATGCACACACTCACACTCACTCACACACACGCACACACACTCACACTCACTCACACTCACACACTCACTCACACACACTCACACTCACACATACTCACACACACGCTCACACACACACACTCACTCACACACACACTCACTCACACACACACTCACACTCACACACACAGTCACACACACTCACACTCACTCACACTCACACACACTGACTCACACTCACACTCACTCAAACACACGCACATACACACACACACACTCACAAACACACACACTCACAAAACACACACGCACACTCATGGGCACATACACTCACACACACACTCACACGCACACTCACACGCACACACTCGGAAACACATGCACTCACGCACACACACACAAACGTACATACACACAAAACCAAATGCACACACACACGCTCACACACTCACACTGACCCTCCGATAGTGCCCACTCCCTCAGCACTGACCCTCCGACAGTGCAGCACTCCCTCAGCACTGACCCTCCGATAATGCGGCACTCCCTGAGCACTGACCCTCCGACAGTGCGGCACTCCCTCAGCACTGACCCTCCGACAGTGCCCACTCCCTCAGCACTGACCCTCCGACAGTGCCCACTCCCTCAGCACTGACCCTCCGACAGTGCCCACTCCCTCAGCACTGACCCTCCGACAGTGCGGCGCTCCCTCAGCACTGACCCTCCGACAGTGCCCGCTCCCTCAGCACTGACCCTCCAACAGTGCCCGCTCCCTCAGCACTGACCCTCCAACAGTGCCCACTCCCTCAGCACTGACCCTCTGACAGTGCCCGCTCCCTCAGCACTGACCCTCCCACAGTGCGGCACTCCTTCAGCACTGACCATCCGACAGTGCCCACTCCCTCAGCACTGACCCTCGAACAGTGCCCACTCCCTCAGCACTGACCCTCCGACAGTGCCCACTCCCTCAGCACTGACCCTCCGACAGTGCGGCGCTCCCTCAGCACTGACCCTCCGACAGTGCCCACTCCCTCAGCACTGACCCTCCCACAGTGCCCACTCCCTCAGCACTGACCCTCCGACAGTGCCCACTCCCTCAGCACTGACCCACCGACAGTGCCCACCCTCTCAGCACTGACCCTCTGACAGTGCCCACTCCCTCAGCACTGACC
The DNA here is from genome assembly GCF_047496795.1 of Chiloscyllium punctatum. Lineage (NCBI taxonomy): Eukaryota > Metazoa > Chordata > Chondrichthyes > Orectolobiformes > Hemiscylliidae > Chiloscyllium > Chiloscyllium punctatum. Next base: position 51,338,043 of record NC_092772.1, read on the forward strand.
CTCCGACAGTGCCCACCCTCTCAGCACTGACCCTCTGACAGTGCCCACTCCCTCAGCACTGACCCTCCGACAGTGCCCACTCCCTCAGCACTGACTCTCCGACAGTGCCCACTCCCTCAGCACTGACTCTCCGACAGTGCCCACTCCCTCAGCACTGACCCTCCGACAGTGCGGCACTCCCTCAGCACTGACCCTCCGACAGTGTGGCACTCCCTCAGCACTGACCCTCCGACAGTGCAGCACTCCCTTAGCACTGACCCTCCGACAGTGCCCACTCCCTCAGCACTGACCCTCCGACAGTGCCCACTCCCTCAGCACTGACCCTCCAACAGTGCCCACTCCCTCCGCACTGACCCTCCGACAGTGCCCACTCCCTCCGCACTGACCCTCCGACAGTGCCCACTCCCTCAGCTCTGACCCTCCGACAGTGCCCACTCCCTCAGCCCTGACCCTCCGACAGTGCCCACTCCCTCAGCACTGACCCTCCGACAGTGCCCACTCCCTCAGCACTGGCCGTCCGACAGTGCCCACTCCCTCAGCACTGACCCTCCAACAGTGCCCACTCCCTCAGCACTGACCCTCCGACAGTGCTCACTCCCTCAGCACTGACCCTCCGACAGTGCGGCACTCCCTCAACACAGACCCTCCGACAGTGCCCACACCCTCAGCACTGACCCTCCGATAGTGCAGCATTCCCTCAGCACTGACCCTCCGACAGTGCGGCACACCCTCAGCACTGACCCTCCGAAAGTGCCGACTCCCTCAGCACTGACCCTCCGACAGTGCCCACTCCCTCAGCACTGACCCTCTGACAGTGCTCACTCCCTCAGCACTGACCCTCCGACAGTGCCCACACCCACAGCACTGACCCTCCGACAGTGCCCACTCCCTTAGCACTGACCCTCCCACAGTGCGGCACACCCTCAGCACTGACCCTCCGACAGTGCCCACTCCCTCAGCACTGACCCTCCGACAGCGCAGCACTCCCTTAGCACTGACCCTCCGACAGTGCCCACTCCCTCAGCACTGACTCTCCGACAGTGCCCACTCCCTTAGCACTGACCCTCCGACAGTGCCCACTACCTCAGCACTGACCCTCCGACAGTGCCCACTCCCTCAGCACTGACTCTCCGACAGTGCCCACTCCCTCAGCACTGACTCTCCGACAGTGCCCACTCCCTTAGCACTGACCCTCCGACAGTGCCCACTCCCTCAGCACTGACCCTCCCACAGTGCCCACTCCCTCAGCACTGACCCTCCGACAGTGCTCACTCCCTCAGCACTGACCCTCCAACAGTGCCCACACCCTCAGCACTGACCCTCTGACAGTGCCCACTCCCTCAGCACTGACCCTCCGACACTGCCCACTCCCTCAGCACTGACCCTCCCACAGTGCAGCATTCCCTCAGCATTTACCCTCCGACAGTGCGGCACACCTTCAGCACTGACCCTCCGACAGTGCCCACTCCCTCAGCACTGACCCTCCGACAGTGCCCACTCCCTCAGCACTGACCCTCCGACAGTGCCCACTCCCTCAGCACTGACCCTCCGACAGTGCCCACTCCCTCAGCACTGACCCTCCGACAGTGCCCACACCCTCAGCACTGACCCTCCCACAGTGCAGCATTCCCCAGCACTGACCCTCCGACAGTGCAGCACACCCTCAGCACTGACCCTCCGACAGTGCCCACTCCCTCAGCTCTGACCCTCCGACAGTGCCCACTCCCTCAGTACTGACCCTCCGACAGTGCGGCACTCCCTCAGCACTGACCCTCCGACAGTGCGGCACTCCCTCAGCATTGACCCTCTGACAGTGCCCACTCCCTCAGCACTGACCCTCCGACAGTGCGGCACTCCCTCAGCACTGACCCTTCGACAGTGCGGCACTCCCTCAGCACTGACCCTCTGACAGTGCGGCACTCCCTCAGCACTGACCCTCCGACAGTACCTACCCCCTCAGCACTGACCCTCCGACAGTGCCCACTCCCTCAGCACTGACCCTCCGACAGTGCCCACTCCCTCAGCACTGACCCTCTGACAGTGCCCACTCCCTCAGCACTGACCCTCTGACAGTTCCCAGTCCCTCAGCACTGACCCACCGACAGTGCGGCACTCCCTCAGCACTGACCCTCCGACAGTGTGGCACTCCCTCAGCGCTGACCCTCCGACAGTGCCCACTCCCTCAGCACGGACCCTCTGACAGTGCCCACTCCCTCAGCACTGACCCTCCGACAGTGCGGCCCTCCCTCAGCACTGACCCTCCGACAGTGCGGCACTCCCTCAGCACTGACCCTCTGACAGTGCGGCACTCCCTCAGCACTGACCCTCTGACAGTGCCCACTCCCTCAGCACTGACCCTCTGACAGTGCCCACTCCCTCAGCACTAACCCTCTGACAGTGCCCACTCCCTCAGCACTGACCCTCTGACAGTGCCCACTCCCTCAGCACTGACCCTCTGACAGTGCGGCACTCCCTCAGCACTGACCCTCTGACAGTGCCCACTCCCTCAGCACTGACCCTCCGACAGTGCCCACTCCCTCAGCACTGACCCTCCGACAGCTCTCACTCCCTCAGCACTGACCCTCCGACAGTGCCCACTCCCTCAGCACTGACCCTCCGACAATGACCACTCCCTCAGCACTGACCCTCTGACAGTGCTCACTCCCTCAGCACTGACCCTCCGACAGTGCCCACACCCTCAGCACTGACCCTCCGACAGTGCCCACTCCCTTAGCACTGACCCTCCCACAGTGCAGCATTCCCTCAGCACTGACCCTCCGACAGTGCCCACTCCCTCAGCTCTGACCCTCCGACAGTGCCCACTCCCTCAGTACTGACCCTCCGACAGTGCGGCACTCCCTCAGCACTGACCCTCCGACAGTGCGGCACTCCCTCAGCATTGACCCTCTGACAGTGCCCACTCCCTCAGCACTGACCCTCCGACAGTGCGGCACTCCCTCAGCACTGACCCTTCGACAGTGCGGCACTCCCTCAGCACTGACCCTCTGACAGTGCGGCACTCCCTCAGCACTGACCCTCCGACAGTACCTACCCCCTCAGCACTGACCCTCCGACAGTGCCCACTCCCTCAGCACTGACCCTCCGACAGTGCCCACTCCCTCAGCACTGACCCTCTGACAGTGCCCACTCCCTCAGCACTGACCCTCTGACAGTTCCCAGTCCCTCAGCACTGACCCACCGACAGTGCGGCACTCCCTCAGCACTGACCCTCCGACAGTGTGGCACTCCCTCAGCGCTGACCCTCCGACAGTGCCCACTCCCTCAGCACGGACCCTCTGACAGTGCCCACTCCCTCAGCACTGACCCTCCGACAGTGCGGCCCTCCCTCAGCACTGACCCTCCGACAGTGCGGCACTCCCTCAGCACTGACCCTCTGACAGTGCGGCACTCCCTCAGCACTGACCCTCTGACAGTGCCCACTCCCTCAGCACTGACCCTCTGACAGTGCCCACTCCCTCAGCACTAACCCTCTGACAGTGCCCACTCCCTCAGCACTGACCCTCTGACAGTGCCCACTCCCTCAGCACTGACCCTCTGACAGTGCGGCACTCCCTCAGCACTGACCCTCTGACAGTGCCCACTCCCTCAGCACTGACCCTCCGACAGTGCCCACTCCCTCAGCACTGACCCTCCGACAGCTCTCACTCCCTCAGCACTGACCCTCCGACAGTGCCCACTCCCTCAGCACTGACCCTCCGACAATGACCACTCCCTCAGCACTGACCCTCTGACAGTGCTCACTCCCTCAGCACTGACCCTCCGACAGTGCCCACACCCTCAGCACTGACCCTCCGACAGTGCCCACTCCCTTAGCACTGACCCTCCCACAGTGCAGCATTCCCTCAGCACTGACCCTCCGACAGTGCGGCACACCCTCAGCACTGACCCTCCGACAGTGCCCACTCCCTCAGCAGTGACCCTCCGACAGTGCAGCACTCCCTTAGCACTGACCCTCCGACAGTGCGGCACACCCTCAGCACTGACCCTCCGACAGTGCCCACTCCCTCAGCACTGACCCTCCGACAATGACCACTCCCTCAGCACTGACCCTCTGACAGTGCTCACTCCTTCAGCACTGACCCTCCGACAGTGCCCACACCCTCAGCACTGACCCTCCGACAGTGCCCACTCCCTTAGCACTGACCCTCTGACAGTTCCCACTCCCTCAGCACTGACCCTCCGACAGTGCCCACTCCCTCAGCACTGACCCTCTGACAGTTCCCACTCCCTCAGCACTGACCCTCCGACAGTGCGGCACTCCCTCAGCACTGACCCTCCGACAGTGTGGCACTCCCTCAGCGCTGACCCTCCGACAGTGCCCACTCCCTCAGCACTGACCATCTGACAGTGCCCACTCCCTCAGCACTGACCCTCTGACAGTGCGGCACTCCCTCAGCACTGACCCTCTGACAGTGCCCACTCCCTCAGCACTGACCCTCTGACAGTGCGGCACTCCCTCAGCAGTGACCCTCTGACAGTGCGGCACTCCCTCAGCACTGACCCTCCGACAGTGCGGCACTCCCCTCAGCACTGACCCTCCGACAGTGCGGCACTCCCTCAGCACTGACCCTCCGACAGTGCGGCACTCCCTCAGCACTGACCCTCCGACAGTGCGGCACTCCGAGAACACTGACCATTTTGAACCTGCAGCTCTTTGTGACGGGCCTGAACCCATGACGGTGTGTGACTCAGAGGCGAGAGGGAAGCCACATGCGGCTCTCTGGCTGAATACCGACAGCTCGGGCGCTGGCTCCTTCACATTCCTGAAAAGTGTGTGTTCAATTTGTTGATGACCATGTTTTTCACATCGATGCAACTGAGCCCTCTGCCCTCACCCTCTGCACAGTAGCTGAGTCATGATCTAAAACCGCAATAACAATTCAGGCTGAATCATGCGATGCTGGGGAAGTGCCGTTACAAATCCGCAGCATGAGCTATTGGACTCACGCCCTCCCAGTGAGTGGACACCAACATTTCCAATCAGCTGCTTTACTCAGCTACAGGATACATTTGTATTTACGGGAGACTCCAGCAACCATCGATCGATTTTTAATCATTTCCGCGATCTCAGCTTCACTGGCTGCAGCCCAGTATTTATCACCCACCCCGTCCCTCGTTGCCCCCCTTGAGAAGGTGGGGGTGAGCTGCCTCCCTGACCCACTGCAGTCCATGTGCTGTAGGGAAGACCCACAATGTCCCTGAGGGAGGGAATCCCAGGATTCCGACCCAGGAAGGAACGGCCGATAGATTTCCAAGTCGGGACGGTGAGGGGTTGGGAGGGGAACTTGCAGGTGGGGGGTGGGGGGGTTGGGGGGGGAGCGGGGGGTGTTCCCATGTACCGGCTGCCCCTTGTCCTTCAAGAACACATCTCTCTGGCAATAGTGCTAAATGATTGTGCCCCAGAACTGGCCGTTCCCCGAGCCAAACTGTTCCAGTGCAATTACAACGCTGGCATCTACCCGATAATGGGGACAATTACCCCAGGGATGTCCCGCACCTAAAAAAGCAGGACAAATCCCACCCCGGCCAATTCCCCCCCCCAATCCACCTCCTCTCCCCAAACAGTAACATGATGGGAGGGCTCTGTGCTACCCCCCATCACCCGCTCAGCAATAACCTGCTCAGTGAGGCCCAGTTTGGGTCCCCCACCCCCCACCCCCCCCTGGGGTCACTCTGCTCCTGATCTCATTCCAGCCTTCGGTCCGAACATGGACACAAAAGGAGCTGAGTTCCAGAGAGAAGGGGAGAGGGACCGCCCTTGACATCAAGGCTACATTCGACCATGTGAGGCATCACGGAGCCCTGGCAAAACTGGAATCAATGGGAACCAGGGGGCAAACACTCCGCTGAGTCATACCTGGCACAGAGGAGGATGGTGGTGGTTGTTGGAGGGTCAGTCCTCTCAGCTCCAGGCCAGCTCTGCCGGAGTCCCTCAGGGTAGTGTCCTAGACCCAACCATCTTCATCAATGACCTCCCCTCTGTTATAAGGTCAGAATGGGGATGTTCGCCGAAGATTGTGCAGCATTGAATGGAATTGAATTTATTGTCCTGTGTACCGAGGCACAGTGAAAAGCTTTGTCTCGTGAGCAATCCAGGCAGATCACAGAGTAAAGTAGCACAGATAGTAAATAATAGGTAAACAGCAGCAAAAACAGGTACAGGAGAATGTTAAGAGTTTGTGAGTCCATTCAGTATTCTAACAACAGTTACAAAACCAGCTGGTGTATGTGTTCAGGCTTCTGTACCTTCTCCCCAATGGTACTGGTTGTAGACCTGCCGGGGTGGGATGGATCTTTGAGAATACTGGTGGCCTTTCCTTGACAGTGGGGCCTGGGAGATGGATTCGATAGATGGGAGGTTGGCCTTTGTGATTGTCTGGGACGAGTTCACCACTCTCTGTAACCATCTCTGATCTTGAATGGTACAGTTACCATACCATGTACTGATCCATCCAGACAGAATGCTCTCGATGGTGCTCCTATAAAAGTTGGCGAGGGTATTCGCTGTCATGGCAAATTTCCTCAGGTGACAGAGGAAGAAGAGACGTTGTTGGGCCTTTGTAACCAGTGCGTCCACATGAAGAGTCCAAGGAAGCTGGTTGATGATGACCACTCCCAGGAGCTTGACACTCTCCACTCGTTCCCCCTCTGTGCTGTTAATGTGTAGGGGGGGGGGGGGCATGAGTAATATCCCACTGAAAGTCCTGAGTGAGTTCCATGGTTTTGCTGGTATTGAGAGCTTGGTGGTTCTCAGTGCACCATTTTTCCAGGTCTTCCATCTCCTGTCTGTAGTCTGTTTCATCACCATCGGGGATTCGACCGACGATGCTGAGGTCATCAGCGAACTTGAAAATGGCACCATTGGGTGTTCAGCACCATTCACGACTCCTCAGATACTGAAGCAATTCATGTTCAAATCCAACAAGATCTGGACAATATCCAGAATTGGGCTGACAAGGGGTAAGTAACATTCACACCATACAAATAACAACCAATGATCATCACCAACAAGAGACATTATAACCCCTGCCCCTGGAGATTCAATGGTGTCACCAACACTGAATTCTCCCACTGCCAATATCCTGGGGTTACCATTGACCAGAAACTCAACTGGGCCCACCACATAAACACAGCGGTTCCAAGAGCAGGTCAGAGGCTGGGAATCCTACAGCAAGTAACTCCCCTCCTGACTCCCCCCAAAGCCTGTCCCACCATCGACAAGGCCCAAGGCAGGAGGTTGAGGGACTACTCCCCACTTGCCCCTAGATGGGGGCAGCTCCAACAACATTCGAGAAGCTCGACACCATCCAGGGACAAAGCAGCCCCCACACCCACAAACATCCCCTCGCTCCCTCCCCCCACCGACCCTCAGTAACTGCAGTGTGTACCATCCCCTCCCTCCCCCCACCGACCCTCAGTAACAGCAGTGTGTACCATCCCCTCCCTCCCCCCCACAACCCTTAGTAACAGCAGTGTGTACCATCCCCTCCTTCCCCACTCCCTCAGCACTGACCCTCCGACAGTGCCCACTCCCTCAGCACTGACCCTCCGACAGTGCCCACTACCTCAGCACTGACCCTCCGACAGTGCCCACTCCCTCAGCACTGACCCTCCGACAGTGCCCACTCCCTCAGCACTGACCCTCCGACGGTGCGGCACTCCCTCAGCACTGACCCTCCGACGGTGCCCACTCCCTCAGAACTGACCCTCCGACAGTGCCCACTCCCTCATCACTGACCCTCCGACAGTGCCCACTCCCTCAGCACTGACCGTTCGACAGCGCAGCACTCCCTCATCACTGACCCTCCGACGGTGCTCACTCCCTCAGAACTGACCCTCCGACGGTGCCCACTCCCTCAGAACTGACCCTCTGACAGTGCCCATTCCCTCAGCACTGACCCTCCGACAGTGCCCACTCCCTCATCACTGACCCTCCGACAGTGCCCACTCCCTCAGCACTGACCCTCCGACAGTGCCCACTCCCTCAGCACTGACCCTCCGACAGTGCCCACTCCTTCAGCACTGACCCTCCGACAGTGCGGCTCTCCCTCAGCACTGACCCTCCGACAGTGCGGCACTCCCTCAGCACTGACCCTCCGACAGTGCGGCACTCCCTCAGCACTGACCCTCCGACAGTGCCCACTCCCTCAGCACTGACCCTCCAACAGTGCGGCACTCCCTCAGCACTGACCCTCCGACAGTGCCATTCCCTCAGCACTGACCCTCCGACAGTGCGGCGCTCCCTCAGCACTGACCCTCCGACAGTGCCATTCCCTCAGCACTGACCCTCCGACAGTGCCCACTCCCTCAGCACTGACCCTCCGACAGTGCCCATTCCCTCAGCACTGACCCTCCGACAGTGCCATTCCCTCAGCACTGACCCTCCGACAGTGCCCGCTCCCTCAGCACTGACCCTCCGACAGTGCCCACTCCTTCAGCACTGACCCTCCGACAGTGCCCACTCCCTCAGCACTGACCCTCCGACAGTGCCCTCTCCCTCAGTACTGACCCTCCGACAGTGCCCACTCCCTCAGCACTGACCCTCCGACAGTGCCCACTCCCTCAGCACTGACCCTCCGACAGTGCCATTCCCTCAGCACGGACCCTCCGACAGTGCCCACTCCCTCAGCACTGACTCAGTGACAGTGCCCACTCCCTCAGCACTGACCCTCCGACAGTGCCCACTCCCTCAGCACTGACCCTCCGACAGTGCCCACTCCCTCAGCACTGACCCCCCGACAGTGCCCACTCCCTCAGCACTGACCCTCCGACAGTGCCATTCCCTCAGCACTGACCCTCCGACAGTGCCCACTCCCTCAGCACTGACCCCCTGACAGTGCCCACTCCCTCAGCACTGACCCTCTGACAGTGCCCACTCCCTCAGCACTGACCCTCCGACAGTGCCCACTCCCTCAGCACTGACCCTCCGACAGTGCCCACTCCCTCAGCACTGACCCCCCGACAGTGCCCACTCCCTCAGCACTGACCCTCCGACAGTGCCATTCCCTCAGCACTGACCCTCTGACAGTGCCCACTCCCTCAGCACTGACCCCCTGACAGTGCCCACTCCCTCAGCACTGACCCTCTGACAGTGCCCACTCCCTCAGCACTGACCCTCCGACAGTGCAGCGCTCCCTCAGCACTGACCCTCCGACAGTGCCCACTCCCTCAGCACTGACCCTCCGACAGTGCCCACTCCCTCAGCACTGACCCCCCGACAGTGCCCACTCCCTCAGCACTGACCCTCCAACAGTGCCATTCCCTCAGCACTGACCCTCTGACAGTGCCCACTCCCTCAGCACTGACCCCCTGACAGTGCCCACTCCCTCAGCACTGACCCTCTGACAGTGCCCACTCCCTCAGCACTGACCCTCCGACAGTGCAGCGCTCCCTCAGCACTGACCCTCCGACAGTGCCCACTCCCTCAGCACTGACCCTCCGACAGTGCCCACTCCCTCAGCACTGACCCCCCGACAGTGCCCACTCCCTCAGCACTGACCCTCCAACAGTGCCATTCCCTCAGCACTGACCCTCTGACAGTGCCCACTCCCTCAGCACTGACCCCCTGACAGTGCCCACTCCCTCAGCACTGACCCTCTGACAGTGCCCACTCCCTCAGCACTGACCCTCCGACAGTGCAGCGCTCCCTCAGCACTGACCCTCCGACAGTGCCCACTCCCTCAGCACTGACCCCCCGACAGTGCCCACTCCCTCAGCACTGACCCTCCGACAGTGCCATTCCCTCAGCACTGACTCAGTGACAGTGTAACCACTCTGGACACAAAGGGAGAGGTGCAGCAAACAGTTGGCATTCACTGGACACACACAGAAGTGGTTGGCACGGGCTTCAGCTCTGTGGATCAAAAACAGGAAGGGTGTCACTTGTCCTGACCAGTCACAACCATCATGATACAAATGACACAGGAGATTTTGCTGTTTGTGTGTGAGTGTGTGTGACAGGGTGTGTGTGAGTGTGAGTGAGTGTGTGTGAGAGTGTGTGTGTGAGTGTGAGTGAGTGTGTGTGAGAGTGTGTGTGTGAGTGTGAGTGAGTTTGTGTGCGTGTGTGTAAGCTTGTGTTCGTGTGTGTGAGTGTGTATGTATATGTGTGTCTGTGCCTGTCAGTGTGTGTCAGAGTGTGTGTCTGAGTGAATGAGAGTGTGTGTGTGTGTATGTCTGTGCGTGTGTGAGAGTGTGTTTGAGTGTATGTGTGAGTGAGTGTGTTCATGTGTGTGTGAGTGTGTGTATGAGTTTGTGTGCATGAGTGTGTGTGTGTGTGTGTGAGTGTGTACGTATGTGTGAGTGTGAGTGTGTATGTCTGTGTGTGAGTGAGTGTGTGTGTGTGAGAGAGAGTGTGTGTGTATGTGTATGCAAATGTGTGTGTATTTGTGAATGTATGTGTGTGTGTGCACGCGCATGTGTCTATGTGTGTTTGTGCGCATGTGCGTGTGTGTGTGATTATGCGTGTGTGCGTGTCTCTCTGTGTGAGTGTGTGTGCGTGTGTGTGCATGTGGGTGTGCCTGTCTCTGTGTGGGTATGTGTCTCTGTGTGAGTGTGTGTGTCTCTCTGTG
>NC_092772.1:51352435-51379935 GCF_047496795.1 Chiloscyllium punctatum
GTACTGGTGGGGACAGGTCTGTCACTGTATAACACTGGGGTACAGTACTTGGGGCGACAGGTCTGTCACTGTATAACACTGGGGTACAGTACTTGGGGGGAAGGACTGTTGCTGTATAACACTGGGGCACAGTACTGGTGGGGACGGGTCTGACCCTGTATAACATTGGGTACAGTACTGGTTGGGACAGGTCAGTCCCTGTGTAACACTGGGGTACAGTACTGGTGGGGACAGGTCTGTCAATGTTTAACACTGGGGTACAGTACTGGTGGGGACGGGTCTGTCCCTGTATAACATTGGGGTACAGTACTGGTGGGGACAGACCTGTCCCTGTATAACACTGGGGTACAGTACTGGTGAGGACGGGTCTGTCCCTGTATAACACTGGGGTACAGTACTGGTGGGGACCATCAGTCACTGTGTAACACTGGGGTACAGTACTAGTGGGGACAGGTCTGTCACTGTTTAACACTGGGGTACAGTACTGGTGGGGACAGGTCTGTCCCTGTATAACACTGGGGTACTGTACTGGTGGGGACAGGTCTGTCACTGTATAACACTGGGATACAGTACTGGTGGGGACAGGTCTGTCACTGTATAACACTGGGGTACAGTACTGGGGGGGACAGGTCTGTCCCTGTGTAACACTGGGATACAGTACTGGTGGGGACAGGTCTGTCACTGTATAACACTGGGGTACAGTACTGGTGGGGACAGGTCTGTCACTGTATAACACTGGGGTACAGTACTGGTGAGGACAGGTCTGTCACTGTATAACACTGGGATACAGTACTGGTGGGGACAGGACTGTCACTGTATAACACTGGGGTACAGTACTGGTGGGGACAGGTCTGTCACTGTATAACACTGGGGTACAGTACTTGGGGGGAAGGACTGTTGCTGTATAACACTGGGGTACAGTACTGGTGGGGACTGGTCTGTCCCTGTTTAACACTGGGGTACAGTACTGGTGGGGACAGGTCTGTCCCTGTATAACACTGGGATACTGTACTGGTGGGGACAGGTCTGTCCCTGTAGAACACTGGGGTACAGTACTGGTGGGGACAGGTCAGGCACTGTATAACACTGGGGTACAGTACTGGTGGGGACAGGTCTGTCCCTGTATAACACTGGGGTACAGTACTGGTGGGGATAGGTCTGTCCCTGTATAACACTGGGGTACAGTACTGGTGGGGACAGGTCTGTCACTGTATAACACTGGGGTACAGTACTGGTGGGGACAGGTCTGTCACTGTATAACACGAGGGTACAGTACTGGTGGGGACAGGTCTGTCCCTGTATAAAACTGGGGTACAGTACTGGTGGGGACAGGTCTGTCACTGTATAACACTGGGGTACAGTACTGGGGGGGACAGGTCTGTCACTGTATAACACTGGGGTACAGTACTTGGGGGGAAGGACTGTTGCTGTATAACACTGGGGTACAGTACTGGTGGGGACTGGTCTGTCACTGTATAACACTGGGATACAGTACTGGTGGGGACAGGTCTGTCACTGTATAACACTGGGGCACAGTACTGGTGGGGACGGGTCTGTCACTGTATAACACTGGGGTACAGTACTGGTTGGGACAGGTCAGTCCCTGTGTAACACTGGGGTACAGTACTGGTGGGGACAAGTCTGTCAGTGTTGAACACTGGGGTACAGTACTGGTGGGGACGGGTCTGTCCCTGTATAACACTGGGGTACAGTACTGGTGGGGACGGGTCTGTCACTGTATAACACTGGGGTACAGTACTGGTGGGGACAGGTCTGTCCCTGTATAACACTGGGGATACAGTACTGGTGGGGACAGGTCTGTCCCTGTATAACACTGGGGTACAGTACTGGTGGGGACCATCTGTCACTGTGTAACACTGGGGTACAGTACTGGTGGGGACAGGTCTGTCACTGTATAACACTGGGGTACAGTACTGGTGGGGACAGGTCTGTCCCTGTATAACACTGGGGATACAGTACTGGTGGGGACAGGTCTGTCACTGTATAACACTGGGATACAGTACTGGTGGGGACAGGTCTGTCACTGTTTAACACTGGGGTACAGTACTGGGGGGGCAGGTCTGTCCCTGTGTAACACTGGGGTACAGTACTGGTGGGGACAGGTCTGTCCCTGTATAACTCTGGGATACAGTACTGGTGTGGACAGGTCTGTCCCTGTATAACACTGGGGTACAGTACTGGTGGGGACAGGTCTGTCCCTGTATAACACTGGGGTACAGTACTGGTGGGGACAGGTCAGGCACTGTATAACACTGGGGTACAGTACTGGTGGGGACAGGTCTGTCCCTGTATAACACTGGGGTACAGTACTGGTGGGGACAGGTCAGGCACTGTATAACTCTAGGGTACAGTCCTAGTGGGGAGAGGTCTGTCACTGTGTAACACTGGGATACAGTACTGGGGGGGACAGGTCTGTCACTGTATAACACTGGGGTACAGTACTGGGTGGGGACAGGTCTGTCACTGTGTAACATTGGGGTACAGTACTGGTGGGGATAGGTCTGTCCCTGTATAATACTGGGATACAGTACTGGGTGGGGACAGGTCTGTCACTGTGTAACACTGGGGTACAGTACTGGTGGGGACAGGTCTGTCCCTGTATAATACTGGGGTACAGTACTGGTGGGGACAGGTCAGACACTGTATAACACTGGGGTACAGTACTGGTGGGGATAGGTCTGTCCCTGTATAACACTGGGGTACAGTACTGGTGGGGACAGGTCTGTTCCTGTAAAGCACTGGGGTACAGTACTGGTGAGGACAGGTCTGTCACTGCATAACATTGGGGTATAGTACTGGGGGGGACATGTCTGTCACTGTATAACACTGGGATACAGTACTGGTGGGGACAGGTCTGTCACTGTATAACACTGGGGTACAGTACTGGTGGGGACAGGTCTGTCACTGTATAACACTGGGGTACAGTACTGGTGGGGACAGGTCTGTCACTGTATAACACTGGGGTACATTACTGATGGGGACAGGTCTGTCACTGTATAACACTGGGGTACAGTACTGGTGAGGACAGGTCTGTCACTGTATAACACTGGGGTACAGTACTGGGGGGGACAGGTCTGTCACTGTGTAACACTGGGGTACAGTACTGGTGGGGACAGGTCTGTCCCTGTATAACACTGGGGTACAGTACTGGTGGGGGCAAGTCTGTCCCTGTATAACACTGGGGTACAGTACTGGTGGGGAAAGGTCTGTCACTGTATAACACTGGGGTACAGTACTGGTGGGGACAGGTCTGTCACTGTATAACACTGGGATACAGTACTGGTGGGGACAGGTCTGTCACTGTATAACACTGGGGTTCAGTACTGGTGGGGGACAGGTCTCTCCCTGTATAACGCTGGGATAAAGTATTGGTGGGGATAGTGGAGTCTTGCTGTGCGTATTCCTGCTGCAGTAGCCTTTGAGGAGACGTGTGCTCAGGCACTGTCGAAAGCCCCCAGTTCCCTTTCCTATCCTGAGTCAGTCTAACGGTTGTTATTCGTTTCCACGGGACTCAGCGGGAACTGAAAGGGTTGAATCAGGCAGCTTGAAATTTCCATCCCTATTGACTTCCTGTGCCTGTGCTCTCACCTGCCACACATTAATGTGTCTCCTGGATTGGGTCCAGCATCGAGCTCAGAACATGAAAGACTAATCAAAACACAGGGCTATCACCTCCTAAACAACTCAGCGCCGAGACAATTGTGCGATCAGGGATCAGGGCTGGGTCCACTGCAGTTTGTCATTTATATTAATGATTCAGATGAGAATGTAGGAGACGTGGTTAGTAAGTCTGTGGGCGACACCAACATTGGTGGGATAGTGGACAGTGAAGGGGGTTATCTCAGATTACAAAGGGATCCTGATCAATTGGGTCAATGGGCTGAGGAGGGGCAGATGGAGTTTAATTTGGATAAATGTGAGGTGTTGCGTTTTGGTCAAACACACAGGGTCAGGGCTTATACAGTTAATGGTAGGGCCCTGGGTGGTGCTGGGGAACAGAGGGACCCAGGGATTCAGGGACATCATCCCTTTGGAGTTTGTGTCACATACAGACAGGGGGGTTACGAAGGGGTTTCACACACTCCCCTTCATTGCTCAGCCCTTTGAGTGTAGGAGTTGGGAAGGTCATGTTGAGGTTGTACAGGACATTGGGGAGGCCCCTTCTGGAATACTGTGTCCAGTTCTGGTCGCCCTGTTACAGGAAGGATATTATTAAACTGGAGAGGGTTCCGGAGAGATTTCCCAGGATGTTGCCGGGAATGGGAGGGTTGGAGTTATAACGAAAGGCTGGATAGGCTGGGAGTTTTTTCCCCGGAGCGTCGGAAGCTGAGGGGTGACCTTATAAAGGTTTATAAAATCATGGGGGGGACAGAGAGGGTGAATGGTGGGTGTAATTTCACCGGGCTGGGGAATTTCAAGACTAGGAGACACATTTTTAAGGAACTGGGTGGGGGAGTGGGGAGGGTGGGGGGTGGGGACAGTTACAACGTTTAAAAGGGATTTGGATAAGGACATGGACAGGAAAGGGTTGGAGAGAGATGGGCCAGGAGCAGGCGGGGGGGGGGGAACTGGGTTGGTTTGGGGTTAGGGTCAGCATGGACTGGATGGGCCGAAGGGTCTGTTTCCGTGCTGTAGGAGCCTCAGACTCACTGAGCTGGGGGAGAGAGGAGGAGGCTGGGTTCGGATGGAATGTGATCATGTGAGGGGGGCATCACCCTGCCCCCATTCCTCCATCCCTGACACCCCCTCCCTATCCCGATAACCCCCTCTAGCCCCAACAGCTCCTCCCTATCCCTGTAACACCTCCAGTCTCTGCAGCTCTGAAAGTGAAACCACTAGTGCCCACTCTCTCAGCACTGACCCTCCGACAGTGCCCACTCCCTCAGCACTGACCCTCCGACAGTGCCCACTCTCTCAGCACTGACCCTCCGACAGTGCCCACTCCCTCAGCACTGACCCTCCGACAGTGCCCACTCCCTCAGCACTGACCCTCCGACAGTGCCCACTCCCTCAGCACTGACCCTCCGACAGTGCCCACTCCCTCAGCACTGACCCTCCGACAGTGCCCACTCCCTCAGCACTGACCCTCCGACAGTGCCCACTCCCTCAGCACTGACCCTCCGACAGTGCCCACTCCCTCAGCACTGAACCTCCGACAGCGCCCACTCCCTCAGTACTGACCCTCCGACAGTGCCCACTCCCTCAGCACTGACCCTCCGACAGTGCCCACTCCCTCAGCACTGACCCTCTGACAGTGCAGCACTCCCTCAGCACAGACCCTCCGACAGTGCGGCACTCCCTCAGCACTGACCCTCCGACAGTGCCCACTCCCTCAGTACTGACCCTCCGACAATATCCACTCCCTGAGCACTGACCCTCTGGCAGTGCCCACTCCCTCAGTACTGACCCTCCGACAGTGCCCACTCCCTCAGTACTGACCCTCTGACAGTGCAGCACTCCCTCAGCACTGACCCTCAGACAGTGCCCACTCCCTCAGCACTGACCCTCAGACAGTGCCCACTCCCTCAGCACTGACCCTCCGACAGTGTGGCACTCCCTCAGCACTGACCCTCAGACAGTGCCCACTCCCTCAGCACTGATCCTCGGACAGTGCCCACTCCCTCAGCACTGACCCTCCGACAGTGCCCACTCCCTCTTTCTGGAGTTCCGTATTGCAGTGAGTGGAGAGTGCACCTCAGGAAGGTAAAATGAGGTGGTTGTTGTCTCCAGTGAACCGCTGGGGAATCTGTTTTGTAACCTTGTTAGTTTTCCTGGTGATTTACACAGTAGCTCTACATGAGGGTGAACCCACTCCCAACCTTTTCATATTCAAAAACCTGGCTCATCTCTGTCTCGTTTATCAAACAAACATACGACCGTGTATGTATGTGTCTGTGTGTGAGTGTCTGTGTGAGTGTTTGTGTGTGAGTGTTTGTCTGTGTGTGTTTGTCTGTGTCTGTGTGTGTGTGTTTGTGTGTGAGTGTTTGTGTGTGTCTGTGTGTCTATGAGTGTGTCTGTGTGTGAGTGTCTGTGTGTGTGTGAGTGCCTGTGTGTGTGTGTCTGTGTATGAGTGTGTGTCTGTGTGTGAGTGTTTGTCTGTGTGTGTGTGTGTCTGTGTGTATCTGTGTGTGCATGCCTGTGTGAGTGTGTGTCTGTGTGTGTGTGTGTATCTGTGTGTGTGTGTGTGCGTCTGTGTATGAGTGTGTGTCTGTGTGTGAGTGTTTGTCTGTGTGTGTGTATCTGTGTGTGCGTGTCTGTGTGTGTGTCTGTGTATGTGTCTGTGTGTGAGTGTGTGTGTCTGTGTGTCAGTGTGTGTGTGTCTGTGTGTGTGTCTGTGTGAGTGTTTGTGTCTGTGTCTGTGTATCTGTGTGTGTGTGTCTGTGTGTTTGTGTGTGTGTGTGAGTGTGTGTCTGTGTGTGTGAGAGTGTGAGTGTCTGTGTGGGTGAGAGAGTGTGTGTGTCTGTGTGTGTGTGTATATCTGTGTGTCTGAGTGTGTGTGCGTGTTTGTGAGTGTGTGTGTCTGTGTGAGTCTGTGTCTGTGTGAGTGTCTGTGTCTGTGTGTGTCTGTGTCTGTGTGAGTGTCTGTGTCTGTGTGAGTGTGTGTCTGTGTCTGTGTGTGTGTGAGTGTCTGTGTGAGTGTGTGTCTGTGTGTGTGTGTCTGTGTGTGTGCATTGTGAAGGCCGCCCTGTCTATTTCAGACATCAATTTGAATCTGCGCTCATCCCTGTTCCACAAGGTTAACAAACATAACCCCTGTGTGTATGGAGCATCCCTCATCACTCAACTCAATGTCAACTCATTCAGAAGGCTCCCATTGCCTAGGCTGGGCCTGTCACTATGGTTACCCCTGCTAGGCCTGCAGCTGTGCAGTAGGCCCGAGGCAGTAAGTGATCTGATTCCATTTGGAAGATTGGCTTTCTTTCACAAATCCAAGTACCGAGCACTGTGATTTTGGCCCTTTCCCTGTCTCCCTCTCACTCTTCCCTATCTCTCTCTCTCTCTCTTGAGCCCCGCATCTCTCTACTATTTATTTCTTTCTCTCTCCATCCTCTTCAATTCTTTGCTCTAATCTCTCATTTCTACACCCCCCACTCTCCCCTCAAATTTCTCTCTTTCCCCTCCCCACCAAATCTCTCATTTCCTCCACTCTTCCCCCCCCCAACACATTCTCTCACCGCTCTCCCCCCTCTCCTCTAACCTATACTGTCTCTTCCCCCACCTTCCCCTCCCCTCTACCCTGCACTCTCTCATTGTCCCCCCCCCCAACACATTCTCTCACCGCTCTCCCCCCTCTCCTCTAACCTATACTGTCTCTTCCCCCACCTTCCCCTCCCCTCTACCCTGCACTCTCTCATTGTCCCCCCCCCCAACACATTCTCTCACCGCTCTCCCCCCTCTCCTCTAACCTATACTCTCTCTTCCCCCACCTTCCCCTCCCCTCTACCCTGCACTCCCTCATTGTCCCCCCCCCACTCATTCTCTTTCCCCGATCTCCCACCAGACTCTGCCCTATACTCTGTCATTACCCCCACACTCTCTCATCCCATCTCATATTCAACCTGACAATCTTTCATTTCCTCCCACTCTCTCTTGCTCCTCTCTCCCCCCGACTCTATTCTATGCTCTCCCTCTCTCACCCATTCCTCTCTCTCTCTCTCTCTCTCTCTCCCCTTCTCTCGCCTGTTCCTCTCTCTCTCTTTCTCTCCCATTTGACATGGTCCTCAGTCCCCCACCGGTCCTATCCCTCACACTACCCCGTTTCCCCATTCCTCTTCCCCATACTTTCTCTTTCTATCTCCCTCTCTCTGTCTCACTCTGTCTCTCTCTCTCTCTATCTCTCTCTCTCTTTCTCTCTCTCTGTCTCTCTCTCTCTCTGTCTCTCTATCTCTGTCCCTGTCTCTCTCACTCTCTCTGTCTCTCTCTGTTTCTCTCTCTCTATCTCTCTCTCTCTTTCTCTCTCTCTCTGTCTCTCTCTGTCTCTCTCTCTCTCTCTGTCCCTGTCTCTCTCACTCGCTCTGTCTCTCTATCTCTGTCTCACTCTCTCTCTCTGTCTCACTCTCTCTCCCTCTCTCTCTGTCGCTCTCTGTCTCTGTCTGTCTGTCTCTCTCTCTATCTCTGTCTCTATCTCTCTCTCTCTGTCTCTGTCTCTGTCTCTGTCTCTGTCTCTCTCTGTCTCTGTCTCTGTCTCCCTCTCTCTCTCTCTCTCTCTCCCTCCCTCCCTCTTCCCCAGCCCCGGAATGGATGGGGCAGTCCCGAAACCCCTCTGTCCTAAGAGTGGGAGAGAGGGAGGTAGTGACGGGAGATGATGGAGGCACTGGGATATCCACTGGTCCAGTTGGGAATGTTTCCACATCCACCGACCCTATCGGTCTGACCTACTCCAGCCTTATTAACCCAACAATCCAGGCTGGACCAAGCCCACTCATGGGCTATTCAACCAGGTGGGACATCGCGGTGACGGCACAGCCATCCCTGTGGGGTTGTGGCATTGGCGACTGCCAGCTCGAAGGTCGACTGTGTGAGGCGTCGCAGCTGCGATTGCTGGGCCGGCCGCTCGACAGGGGACTGCCTCACATTTGAGCCCAAGTGCTCCTCTCAGCCCCTCAGGGCGTTTCTCAAAGGGGTCGCCCACACTTTGAGTTACTGCAGGGGGCACCTGGAAATGTCAGGGTGTGTTTATACAGAGTAACAGGGAGGGAGTTACCCTGGAGTGATATATCGGGGGGTTCAGGGAGTGACTCTCCTGTTGGTGTGTGAGTGTGAGGGGGGGGGTGTGACCCTCCTGTTGGTGTGAGTGAGGGGGGGAGTGACTCTCCTGTTGGTGTGTGAGTGTGAGGGGGGGGGGTGTGACCCTCCTGTTGGTGTGTGAGTGAGGGGGGGAGTGACTCTCCTGTTGGTGTGTGAGTGTGAGGGGGGGGTGTGACCCTCCTGTTGGTGTGAGTGAGGGGGGGAGTGACTCTCCTGTTGGTGTGTGAGTCTGAGGGAGGGGGTGAGTGACCCTCCTGTCGGTGTGTGAGTGTGAGGGGGGGGGGGGGAGTGACCCTCCTGTCGGTGTGTGAGTGTGAGGGGGGGGAGGGGAGTGACCCTCCTGTCGGTGTGTGAGTGTGAGGGGGGGGGTGGGGGGAAGTGACCCTCCTGTCGGTGTGTGAGAGTGAGGGGGGTGAGTGACCCTCCTGTCGGTGTGTGAGAGTGAGGGGGGGGGGGGGGGGAGTGACCCTCCTGTCGGTGTGTGAGTGTGAGGGGGGGGGGGGAGTGACCCTCCTGTCGGTGTGTGAGTGTGAGGGGGGGGTGGGGGGAAGTGACCCTCCTGTCGGTGTGTGAGAGTGAGGGGGGGGGGGAGTGACCCTCCTGTCGGTGTGTGAGAGTGAGGTGGGGGGGGGGGGGGTGAGGGTAAATTGGGTGAGCCCCTTCCTGCTGTCTCTGTTGCTTTTGGAAAAGGGAGCGGGAGATTCCGCGCTATGGAATGTTGCCCGGAAGACGAGAGGTTGAGATGCAAAGTCCTCGATTGACTGGTGGCTCTGAACCTGGTGGGGGTGGGGGGGGGGGGAGTGGATTAGAGGGGGGAGTGGGGGGGGGGGGGGGTGGATTAGAGGGGGGAGTGGGGGGGGAGTGGATTAGAGGGGGGAGTGGGGGGGGAGTGGATTAGAGGGGGGAGTGGGGGGGGAGTGGATTAGAGGGGGGAGTGGGGGGGGTGGTTTAGAGGGGGGAGTGGGGGGGGGTGGATTAGAGGGGGGAGTGGGGGGGGTGGATTAGAGGGGGGAGTGGGGGGGGAGTGGATTAGAGGGGGGAGTGGGGGGGGAGTGGATTAGAGGGGGGAGTGGGGGGGGAGTGGATTAGAGGGGGGAGTGGGGGGGGAGTGGATTAGAGGGGGGAGTGGGGGGGGGTGGATTAGAGGGGGGAGTGGGGGGGGGGTGGATTAGAGGGGGAGGGGGAGTGGATTAGAGGGGGGAGCGAGCTAGAACACGGAACATTCCAGCGCAGTACAGGCCCTCGACGTTGTGCTGACCTGTGGAACCAATCTGCTGCCCCTCTCTCCTACACCACTGCATTCTCACCCATATGTCTGTTTAATTTCTGATTAATTGTAGTAAAATAGAGAAAGACAGAACGCAGGAGAGAGGGAACCCGGGGTGTGAGTGATAGTGTTGGGTAATGTGAGAGAGAGACAAAGAGGGAGACACCTGCTCACAGTCAGTAAGTGTTTCTTTCCCAAAACCAGACATGTGTGTTGAGGAGGGGGGGGGTTTGTTTTAAGCTTTAAGGAACAAAGTGAAGAATCGCAGACTGTTTGATTGGGAAAGAATGTACCCTGTTGATGGCAAACTCTTTGATGTGGTTGCGTGTAAATCACTCTCGGCTCAGTGTTTTATTTCATAAAGAAGCTCAAATTAAAGGTTTGACGAGCTTCCCTGAGCTCCAGGCGTCTTGTATACCCACCCCCTCCCCCTGATCCCAAGCCCACCCTCCCACAGCCCGGTAGTGGAGCGGAGAGGTTTTGGACAGCGTTGAGGTCAGAACAGAGCTCCCCATCACGCCTCCTCGCCCTCCCCTCGCTATCATTTCCGAGGAGGTTTCCCAGGACCCCGAGGGAATTTGGCAGGATTGGTGAGGGGAGGGTGTGTTCCCAGGGGATGGCGGTGAATAAGCTACCCTCCCGCGACGTGCTGGGGGGGGGCTACCGTTGAGATGGCTAAGTGTGGCCGAAACCCCTGTCACACCCACCCACTTCTCCCGACGCCCGCGTTACAGCCCTGTCAAGGCCGTTCTGCCCCTTGTGCCTGTACCAGCCCCTTTGCAAGTCTTTTCCCACACCCTTTCAAGTTTAACAGCGTCCTCACTGTTGCAGGGAGACCAGAATTGAACGCTGTGTTCCAAAAGTGGCCTCACCAATGTCCTGTACATCCGCAAGGTGTCCTCCCAACTCCTCCTCTCAATGCTCTCGGCTTATTCCCGCTCTCCAACCCTACCTCCTTAGCCCCGTAAATTCATCACTCCCCAATATTTTCGAAACCTCTTCCACCATCTGCCTCCGCCCAGTCTCTCTGGTGGCTCAATTTCCAAACCCTGGCAACTCTCGTGAGTTAACCTTCTCCCCCATCTCGCTGCCAACTCATTTGCTGACAATCTTGGAATCGTGACCTGCTCCCAAGTTACTGACGGTCTAGTGGGAACCCGAACACCTTACCCCCTGTCAGAATTGTTCACAGTTTTGACCTCCCTGAGGAGTGCCATGGAACTGAGGGGCCTTGGAGTTCAGGTGCGTGGTTCTCTGGAAGTGGAGTCCCAGATAGACAGGGCAGGGAAGGAGGCTTTTGACACACTGGCCTTCGTCAGCCAGGGCACTGAGTGTAGAAGTTGGGAAGTTATGCTGCAGGACGTTGGTGAGGCCACACTTGGAGTATTGGGTTCAGGGTTGGTCACCATGCGACAGGAAGGATGGTATTAAACTGGAAAAGAGTGCAGAAGGAAATTTACAAGGGCGTTGCCGGGACTTAATGGGCTGAGTTATCGGGAGAGAGGTCGGACAAGCTCGGAGTGTTTTCCTTAGAGAGTAGGAGACTGAGGGGGGAACCTTATAGAGGTGTATAAGATCATGAGGGGCATGGACAGGGTGAACGCTCTCAGTCTTTTCCCCAGGGTTGGGGAATCGAGGACTAGCGGGCATCAGTTAAAGGTTAAAGGGCAAAGAATAAAAGGGAACCTGAGGGACAACCTTTTTACACAGAGGGTGGTACGCATATGGAATGAGCTGTCAGAGGAAGGGGTTTGGGGGGGGGTGTGGTTAACAGGCATATGGACAGATACATGGATAGGGAAGGATTAGAAGGATATGGGCCAAGTGTAGGGAAATAGGGATTAGCCTGGATGGACATTTTGGTCAGTTTGGACTGAGGGGGCTGTCTCCATGCTGTAGGACTCTATGACCTCAGGAAGATCACCTCTTAATCTTCCCTGCTCCAAGCTCAATCCCTTTAATCTTTCCTTACACCTGGAATCCCTCAATCGCAGTAAATCACTCCGGTAAATCTCGTTTTGAAATCTCTCTGGGGCTTCAATATTCTTCCTGAAATAAAAATCCCCGGAACTGAACGCGAT
Organism: Chiloscyllium punctatum; assembly: GCF_047496795.1. NCBI lineage: Eukaryota > Metazoa > Chordata > Chondrichthyes > Orectolobiformes > Hemiscylliidae > Chiloscyllium > Chiloscyllium punctatum. The sequence continues at coordinate 51,364,553 of NC_092772.1, forward strand.
ACTCCATATGTGGTCCAACCAATGCTTTGGCGAGATGCATGAACCGCATCTTAGTTCTTACACTCCTTGTCTCTATTTATATCCCCAAGGATCCTGTAAGTCGGCTTAGTGACTGTTTCAACCTGCCTGGCCACCTTGGGAGACGCTGCTCCCCGTTCTCCCCTCAAGCCTGTCCCATCGTGTTGTCTCTCTGCGTTCCTTCCCCACTCCTCCACAAAGTGCGTGAGCCCACCTTTCGCAACGCGGTGAGATTCATCTCCGCATTCGGCCAACTTGTCAAAGCCCCCCCCCCACCGCCATCTTGAAGTCTCTCAGCGTTTCCACTCCCCCCTCCCCCATAATGCACTGTTCTCCCGAGCTCAGCAACATGTGTAAATGGAGGGAGTGGTACAACCAGGTCATTCTGCTCTGTTAGACATCCATCCAAGTGCACAGAGAGAGAGAGAGAGAGATGATGGAATGAGAGGGAGTGGATTGTTTACCACATTTTCTGGTTGTTTCAGATTTTTCTTCTGATCAATGTTTGTTGACACAATGGGTTACGAATCCTGCCTTGAAGCTTAACGCGCGGTGAGGTGGGGGAGGGGCGGGGGGGGGTCATGAACATACAGATTACAACAGACCCTCGATTAGACCTCAGAGTTATGGAGCTGTACGGCATGGAAATAGACCCTTCGGTCCATCTGATCCACCCCAATCCTGTTCCCAGTCTGACCCAGTCCCATTTGCCAGCACTTGGCCCATATCCCCCCAAACCCCTTCCTATTCATGTCCCCGTCCAGATGCCTTTTAAATGTTGTCATTGTACCAGCCTCCACCACATCCTCTGGCAGCTCATTCCATACACGTACCACCCTCTGGGTGTATACTGCACACAAAACTTTTCACTGTACCTAGGTACACAGGACAATAATAAATCAAATTAAATCAAAATTTTACCCCTTATCCCTTTTATATCTTTCCCCTCTCACCCTAAACCTATGCCCCTCTAGTTCTGGACTCCCACACCCCCAGGGAAAAGACCTTGTCGATTTGCCCTATCCATGTCCCTCATGATTTTATGAACCTCTATAAGGTCACCCCTCAGCCTCCGACGCTCCAGGGAAAACAGCCCCAGCCTGTTCAGCCTCTCCCTGTAGCTCAAACCCTCCAACCCTGGCAACATCCTTGTAAATCTTTTCTGAACCCTTTCAAGTTTGACAACATCTTTCCGATAGGAAGGAGACCAGAATTGCACACAATATTCCAACAGTGGCCTAACCAATGTCCTGTACAGCCGCAACATGACCTCCCAACTCCTGTACTCAATACTCTGACCAATAAAGGAAAGCATACCAAACGCCTTCTTCACTATCCTATCGACCTGCGACTCCACTTTCAAGGAGCTATGAACCTGCACTCCAAGGTCTCTTTGTTCAGCAACATTCCCTAGGACCTTACCATTAAGTGTCTAAGTCCTGCTAAGATTTGCTTTCCCAAAATGCAGCACCTCACATTTATCTAAACTAAACTCCATCTGCTGCTCCTCAGCCCATAGGGTCATGAGACTTGTATCCTCAACTCCACTCTGATGGTTTCTCCCCCATTTCCTTTCTCCACCCCCACTCCCCACCCCCTACCCCGTCACTGACGGTGATTGATTGGTTAAAATCCAACCCCCAACCCCTCCCTCACTCTGCCTTGACCCCCCCATCCAATGACTCTTCCTCTCCGGCTCTGCGGAGAAGGAATCCCACGGAAACTCTTCGGAAGACTCATTTCCGGGTGACCGTTCAAGCGCGTGTGCAGCCGTTTGGGGGGCGGGGGGAGCTATTCGGCCTGGTGGGTCGCTACCCCGAGACCCGGTCTCCCCTCAAGAGGGACAGCGAGCGGCCGATTGGAGAAACCGGTCGATCGCCTTGGCGGGGGGAGCTTGGAGGGTGTTGGCCTGTCTGTGTGATGCGGCGAATTGTCAGTTCCCGGTGCTAGACCCTTACCATTTGTTTTCCGGCAGGCAGACTGTGAAAAAAAATCCCCCGATTCCACCGAATCCCCCAGTTCCACAGAATCTTGGAAGCATTCTCTACAACGTCCGGACTTTTGCACCATCCTGTCTTGATTCCGCACCGATAAGTCCTCGGCTTCCCTTCACTGTCCCTTCTCTTCCATGCAGTCAGCTTACCACCAGCTCACGCTGTCTTTTCCAAGTTTATTTGGAGGAGGGAAGTTGTGTTGTGGGGGGGGGGAGCGATGCTGCAGGTCCATCTCACCGTCAATGAGACAGTAATGACGAATCACCAGTCAACTCTTGAAAAGTAACATTCACAGATGCCAGGTGATGACCATCGTCAAGAAGGGATACGTGCCCCCTTTGATGTTCAATGGTGTTGCCATCACTGAATCCCTTCACTGTCAACATCCTGGGGGTTACCATTGACCAGAAACTGAGCTGGGCTCACATAGCGACGACAAGAGCAGGTCAGAGGCTGGGAATCCTGCAGCGAGTAACTCCCCTCCTGACTCCCCCCACCAAATCCTGCCCACTGTGCGCTCTGATTAAGAGATATCGAGACTCAGCATGTTAGCTTGCTCTCTCTCTCTCTCTCTCTCTCTCTCTCTCTCCATGGAGGCTCCCTGACTTTGCTGCGTTATCAGAGCCGAAAAAGTGTTGCTGGAAAAGCGCAGCAGGTCAGGCAGCATCCAAGGAGCAGGAGAATCGACGTTTCGGGCATCAGCCCTTCTTCAGGAATGAGGAAAGTGTGTCCAGCAGGCTAAGATAAAAGGTTGGGAGGAGGGACTTGGGGGAGGGGCGTTGGAAATGCGATAGGTGGAAGGAGGTCAAGATGAGGGTGATAGGCCGCAGTGGGGTGGGGGGCGGAGAGGTCAGGAAGAAGATTGCAGGTTAGGAAGGCGGTGCTGAGTTCGAGGGTTGGGACTGAGACAAGGTGGGGAGAGGGGAAATGAGGAAACTGGAGAAATCTGAGTTCATCCCTTGTGGTTGGAGGGTTCCTAGGCGGAAGATGAGGCGCTCTTCCTCCAACCGTCGTGTTGCTATGGTCTGGCGATGGAGGAGTCCAAGGACCTGCATGTCCTTGGTGGAGTGGGAGGGGGAGTTGAAGTGTTGAGCCACGGGGTGGTTGGGTTGGTTGGTCCGGGTGTCCCAGAGGTGTTCTCTGGAGCGTTCCTCAAGTAGGCGGCCTGTCTCCCCAGTATAGAGGAGGCCACATCGGATGCAGCGGCTGCAGTTAATGATGTGTGTGGAGGTGCAGGTGAATTTGTGGCGGATATGGAAGGATCCCTTGGGGCCTTGGAGGGAAGTAAGGGGGGAGGTGTGGGTGCAAGTTTTGCATTTCTTGTGGTTGCAGGGGAAGGTGCCGGGAGTGGAGGTTGGGTTGGTGGGGGGTGTGGACCTGACGAGGGAGTCACGGAGGGAGTGGTCTTTTCGGAACGCTGATAGGGGAGGGGAGGGAAATATATCCCTGGTGGTGGGGTGCGTTTGGAGGTGGCGGAAATGATGGCGGATGATACGCTGTACATGGAGGTTGGTGGGGTGGTAGGTGAGGACCAGTGGGGTTCTGTCCTGGTGGCGATTGGAGGGGCGGGGCTCAAGGGCGGAGGAGCGGGAAGTGGAGGAGATGTGGTGGAGGGCATCGTCGATGGCGACTGTGTTTTCAGTACAGATTCCAACGTCTGCGGTACCTCTCCCATCATCGACAAGGCCCAAGGCAGGAGGGTGAGGGAATACTCCCCACTTGCCCCTGGGTGGGGGCAGCTCCAACAACACTCGAGAAGCTCGACACCATCCAGGGACAAAGCAGCCCCCACACTCACAAACATCCCCTCCCTCCCCCCACCGACCCTCAGTAACTGCAGTGTGTACCATCCCCTCCCTCCCCCACCGACGTTCAGTAACAGCAGTGTGTACCATCCCCTCCCTCCCCCCCACCGACCCTCAGTAACAGCAGTGTGTACCATCCCCTCCCTCCCCCCCACCGACCCTCAGTAACAGCAGTGTGTACCATCCCCTCCCTCCCCCCCACTGACCCTCAGTAACAGCAGTGTGTACCATCCCCTCCCTCCCCCCCACCGACCCTCAGTAACAGCAGTGTGTACCATCCCCTCCCTCCCCCCCACCGACCCTCAGTAACAGCAGTGTGTACCATCCCCTCCCTCCCCCCCCACTGACCCTCAGTAACAGCAGTGTGTACCATCCCCTCCCTCCCCCCCACCGACCCTCAGTAACAGCAGTGTGTACCATCCCCTCCCTCTCCCACCGACCCTCAGGAACAGCAGTGTGTACCATCCCCTCCCTCCCCCCACCCTCAGTAACAGCAGTGTGTACCATCCCCTCCCTCTCCCACCGACCCTCAGTAACAGCAGTGTGTACCATCCCTCCCTCCCCCCACCGACGCTCAGTAACAGCAGTGTGTATCATCCCCTCCCTCTCCCACCGACCCTCAGGAACAGCAGTGTGTACCATCCCCTCCCCCCCCACCGACGCTCAGTAACAGCAGTGTGTACCATCCCCTCCCGCCCCCCACCGACCCTCAGTAACAGCAGTGTGTACCATCCCCTCCCTCCCCCCACCGACCCTCAGTAACAGCAGTGTGTACCATCCCCTCCCTCCCCCCACCAACCCTCAGTAACAGCAGTGTGTACCATCCCCTCCCCCCCCCACCGACCCTCAGTAACAGCAGTGTGTACCATCCCCTCCCTCCCCCCACCGACCCTCAGTAACAGCAGTGTGTACCATCCCCTCCCTCCCCCCACCGACCCTCAGTAACAGCAGTGTGTACCATCCCCTCCCTCCCCCCACCGACCCTCAGTAACAGCAGTGTGTACCATCCCCTCCCTCGCCCCCCCCCCCACCGACCCTCAGTAACAGCAGTGTGTACCATCCCCTCCCTCGCCCCCCCCCCACCGACCCTCAGTAACAGCAATGTGTACCATCCCCTCCCTGTGGTAGCGAGTCCCCCGTTCCCCCCCACTCCCTGTGGGAGTCAGTCCCCCATTCCCCCCCTACTCCCTGTGGGAGCGAGTCCCTCATTTCCCCACCCCCCCTCACTGTGGGAATCAGTCCCCCATTTCCCCCCCACTCCCTGTGGGAGTCAGTCCCCCATTCCCCCCCCACTCCCTGTGGGAATCAGTCCCCCATTTCCCCCCCACTTCCTGTGGGAGTCAGTCCCCTGTTCCCCCCCCCCCATTCCCTTTGGGAGTCAGTCCCCCATTCCCCCAATTGCCTTTGGGAATCAGTCCCCCATTCCCCCCCCACTCCCTGTGGGAATCAGTCCCCCATTTCCCCCCCCTCCCTGTGAGAGTCAGTCCCCCATTCCCCCCCCACTCCCTGTGGGAGTCAGTCCCCCATTCCCCCCCCCACTTCCTGTGGGAATCAGTCCCCCATTCCCCCCCCCCCCACTCCCTTTGGGAATCAGTCCCCCATTTCCCCCCCCCACTCCCTGTGGGAATCAGTCCCCCATTTCCCCCCCCTCCCTGTGGGAGTCAGTCCCCCATTCCCCCCCCACTCCCTGTGGGAGTCAGTCCCCCATTCCCCCCCCCACTTCCTGAGGAAACAGTCCCCCATTCCCCCCCCCCCCCCCCCCACTCCCTTTGGGAATCAGTCCCCCATTCCCCCCCCACTCCCCCCCCACCTACTCCCTGTGTGGGGGACATTCTCCTGAATTCCTGCTCGGATTTTATTTGAGAGTCTTTTATTTCGGCGCCCCCTGGGTCAGGACTGTCCTTCGATGAAACCAAATGTCGTTTGTTAATGTGTCCCCTGTTAAAACCCTCTCACAGTTATAAACACCCGGGTCAGGTCAGTTATCCAACAGAACCAAGTCCCAACTCATTTACTCTCTCCCTGACGGCCATACCCAGAATAACTTCACACTCACTCTCAGCCCAGAATGTGGAACAACTGTAGAGGAGGGGCTCCGGGACTGGTTTTGGAAAGGGGACAGAAATTCCTGGGGTGAGCAGGTGGGAAGGGAGGAGGATGGAGGGAAAGAGTCTCACAGAGTGATAGCTGTAAAGCTTTCTCTCTGTCAATCCCCGAAGCGCACGCAGAGACTGACTGACTGTGACACACACGCAGTGTGAGACAGGCTAACTGGGGGAAGGTAGACAGACGAACAGCTGTGAGAGAGAGACACATGGTGAGAGAGACACGGTGAGACACACACACACAGACACGGTGAGACACACACACACACACACAGGGACATGCTGACACACACACAGGGACATGCTGACACACACACACACACACACAGACATGGTGAGACACACACACACACACACACACACACAGACACAGGGACATGCTGACACACGCACACACAGACACGGTGAGACACACACACACGCACACACAGACACGGTGAGACACACACACACGCACACACAGACACGGTGAGACACACACACACAGACACGGTGAGACACACACACACACACACACACACACACAGGGACATGCTGACACACACACACAGACACGGTGAGACATACACACACAGACACACACACACACACACACACACGCACAGGGACATGCTGACACACACACACACAGACATGGTGAGACACACACACACACACACACACACACACACACACAGACACAGGGACATGCTGACACACGCACACACAGACACGGTGAGACACACATACACAGACACACACACACACACACACACACACAGACACGGTGAGACACACACACACACACACACGCACAGGGACATGCTGACACACACACACACAGACATGGTGAAACACACACACACACACACGCACACACAGACACGCACACACAGACACGGTGAGACACACACACACAGGGACATGCTGACACACACACACACAGACACGGTGAGACACACACACACAGACAGCAGCAAGAGAGAGAGACACACATACACACACAGACACACAGCCATCTGTGAGTGAGAAACGCACAGAGATACGGTGTGAGAGAGAGAGAGATACACACACACACACACACAGATAGCAGAGAGACACATACACACAAAGACACGTGGTGAGAGACACACGCAGACACGCACTCACACACACACAGCAATGACAGAGACACACACATATAAAGAGATACATGATGAGACAGACACACAGAGACAGACAGAGAGACACTCATACAGCCAAACGGATGGTACACACAGTGGGATACACAGACACACACACACACACACACACACTCACACTCACTCACACACTCACACACACACTCTCACATACACTCACTCACACGCACACTCACACTCACACACGCACACACATACTCACTCACTCTCACACACACACGCGCACACTCACACACAAACCCTCACTCTAACACATACTCTCACACACACACACACACATATACACACACTCACACACACACGCGCACACTCACACACAAACCCTCACTCTAACACATACTCTCACACACACACACACGCACACTCACAAACTCTCACTCTAACACACTCTCACACACACACACTCTCACACTCACACACACTCACTCTCACACATACACACTCACATTAAACAGGATCATGGCTGATCCGACATTCCTCATGTCCACTTTCCTGCCCTTTTCCTTGATTCCCCGACTGATCAGGAATTCCTCGACCACAGCCTTCAGTATACACACGGACTCTGCCCCCACAGCTCTCTGTGACAGAGAGTTCCAAAGACCCACAACTCTCTGAGAGAAGAAGTTCCTCCCCATCTCAGTCTGAATTTGGTGCCCCTTTTATTCTGAGACGGTGCCCTCTGCTCCTAGACTCTCCCCTGGGGGGGGGACCCTCCCTCTCAGCATTGACCCTGTCCAACCCCTTCAGAATCCAAAATGTTTCAGTGAGATCGCCTCTCGTTCTAAACTCCAGTGAGGAGAGTCCCAACCAGTTTAAGCTTTGGTCAGGAGACAATCCCTCCATAACAGGGATCATCCTCGTGAACTGTCTCTGAATTGTTCTCAATGATGTCCTTCCTCAAATAAAGTGACTGAAACTGCTCACATTTCTCCAGATGTGGTCTCCCCAGCCCCTTGTACAGCTGCAGCAAGACTGCCCTACTCTTGTGTTCCAACCCCCCTGAAATAAAGGCCAACATTCCATGGCCCTTCCTGATTACCTGCTGCCCCTTTGTGCTAGCTTTCTGTGTTTCATGTACCAGTTCTCCCCACATCCCTATGCGCTGCAGCCTTTGTTCCATAGCACAAGACTCTGCCCTTCTGTTCTCTGTTCCAAATTAAAACCTTTACATTCTCCCATACTATACTCCATTTACCAACCTTTTGCCCATTTACCTAACTGGTCACTATCTCACTGTAACCTGTCACTGTCCCCCTCACTAACTGGTCACTATCTCTCTGTAACCTGTCGGTATCCCCCTCACTAACTGGTCACTATCTCTCTGTAACCTGTCGGTATCCCCCTCACTAACTGGTCACTATCTCTCTGTAACCTGTCGGTATCCCCCTCACTAACTGGTCACTATCTCTCTGTAACCTGTCGGTGTCCCCCTCACTAACTGGTCACTATCTCACTGTAACCTGTCAGTGTCCCCCTCACTAACTGGTCACTATCTCACTGTAACCTGTCAGTATCCCCCTCACTAACTGGTCACTATCTCTCTGTAACCTGTCAGTGTCCCCCTCACTAACTGGTCACTATCTCTCTGTAACCTGTCACTGTCCCCCTCACTAACTGGTCACTATCTCTCTGTAACCTGTCAGTGTCCCCCTCACTAACTGGTCACTATCTCTCTGTAACCTGTCAGTATCCCCCTCACTAACTGGTCACTATCTCTTGGTAACCAGTCAGTATCCCCCTCACTAACTGGTCACTATCTCTCTGTAACCTGTCGGTGTCCCCCTCACTAACTGGTCACTATCTCTCTGTAACCTGTCGGTGTCCCCCTCACTAACTGGTCACTATCCCTCTGTAACCTGTCAGTGTCCCCCTCATTAACTGGTCACTATCTCTCTGTAACCTGTCAGTGTCCCCCTCACTAACTGGTCACTATCCCTCTGTAACCTGTCGGTATCCCCCTCACTAACTGGTCACTATCCCTCTGTAACCTGTCAGTGTCCCCCTCACTAACTGGTCACTATCTCTCTGTAACCTGTCGGTATCCCTCTCACTAACTGGTCACTATCTCTCTGTAACCTGTCAGTGTCCCCCTCACTAACTGGTCACTATCTCTCTGTAACCTGTCGGTGTCCCCCTCACTAACTGGTCACTATCTCTCTGTAACCTGTCGGTATCCCCCTCACTAACTGGTCACTATCTCTCTGTAACCTGTCAGTGTCCCCCTCACTAACTGGTCACTATCTCTCTGTAACCTGTCAGTGTCCCCCTCACTAACTGGTCACTATCTCTCTGTAACCTGTCGGTGTCCCCCTCACTAACTGGTCACTATCTCTCTGTAACCTGTCGGTGTCCCCCTCACTAACTGGTAACTATCACTCTGTAACCTGTCAGTGTCCCCCTCACTAACTGGTCACTATCTCTCTGTAACCTGTCGGTATCCCCCTCACTAACTGGTCACTATCTCTCTGTAACCTGTCGGTATCCCCCTCACTAACTGGTCACTATCTCTCTGTAACCTGTCAGTGTCCCCCTCACTAACTGGTCACTATCTCTCTGTAACCTGTCGGTATCCCCCTCACTAACTGGTCACTATCTCTCTGTAACCTGTCAGTATCCCCCTCACTAACTGGTCACTATCTCTCTGTAACCTGTCAGTATCCCCCTCACTAACTGGTCTCTATCTCTCTGTAACATGTCGGTATTCCCCTCACTAACTGGTCACTATCTCTCTGTAACCTGTCGGTGTCCCCCTCACTAACTGGTCACTATCTCTCTGTAACCTGTCGGTTTCCCCCTCACTAACTGGTCACTATCTCTCTGTAACCTGTCGGTGTCCCCCTCACTAACTGGTCACTATCTCTCTGTAACCTGTCAGTGTCCCCCTCACTAACTGGTCACTATCTCACTGTAACCTGTCGGTGTCCCCCTCACTAACTGGTCACTATCTCTCTGTAACCTGTCAGTGTCCCCCTCACTAACTGGTCACTATCTCTCTGTAACCTGTCGGTGTCCCTCTCACTAACTGGTCACTATCTCTCTGTAACCTGTCGGTATCCCCCTCACTAACTGGTCACTATCTCTCTGTAACCTGTCGGTGTCCCCCTCACTAACTGGTCACTATCTCTCTGTAACCTGTCAGTGTCCCCCTCACTAACTGGTCACTATCTCTCTGTAACCTGTCGGTATCCCCCTCACTAACTGGTCACTATCTCTCTGTAACCTGTCGGTGTCCCCCTCACTAACTGGTCACTATCTCTCTGTAACCTGTCAGTGTCCCTCTCACTAACTGGTCACTATCTCTCTGTAACCTGTCAGTATCCCCCTCACTAACTGGTCACTATCTCTCTGTAACCTGTCAGTATCCCTCTCACTAACTGGTCACTATCTCTCTGTAACCTGTCGGTGTCCCCCTCACTAACTGGTCACTATCTCTCTGTAACCTGTCAGTATCCCCCTCACTAACTGGTCACTATCTCTCTGTAACCTGTCAGTATCCCTCTCACTAACTGGTCACTATCTCTCTGTAACCTGTCAGTATCCCCCTCACTAACTGGTCACTATCTCTCTGTAACCTGTCGGTGTCCCCCTCACTAACTGGTCACTATCTCTCTGTAACCTGTCGGTGTCCCCCTCACTAACTGGTCACTATCTCTCTGTAACCTGTCAGTATCCCCCTCACTAACTGGTCACTATCTCTCTGTAACCTGTCGGTGTCCCCCTCACTAACTGGTCACTATCTCTCTGTAACCTGTCAGTGTCCCCCTCACTAACTGGTCACTATCTCTCTGTAACCTGTCGGTGTCCCCCTCACTAACTGGTCACTATCTCTCTGTAACCTGTCGGTGTCCCTCTCACTAACTGGTCACTATCTCTCTGTAACCTGTCGGAATCCCCCTCACTAACTGGTCACTATCTCTCTGTAACCTGTCGGTGTCCCCCTCACTAACTGGTCACTATCTCTCTGTAACCTGTCGGTGTCCCCCTCACTAACTGGTCACTATCTCTCTGTAACCTGTCGGTATCCCCCTCACTAACTGGTCACTATCTCTCTGTAACCTGTCGGTGTCCCCCTCACTAACTGGTCACTATCTCTCTGTAACCTGTCAGTGTCCCTCTCACTAACTGGTCACTATCTCTCTGTAACCTGTCAGTGTCCCCCTCACTAACTGGTCACTATCTCTCTGTAACCTGTCAGTATCCCTCTCACTAACTGGTCACTATCTCTCTGTAACCTGTCACTGTCCCCCTCACTAACTGGTCACTATCTCTCTGTAACCTGTCAGTATCCCCCTCACTAACTGGTCACTATCTCTCTGTAACCTGTCAGTATCCCTCTCACTAACTGGTCACTATCTCTCTGTAACCTGTCAGTATCCCCCTCACTAACTGGTCACTATCTCTCTGTAACCTGTCGGTGTCCCCCTCACTAACTGGTCACTATCTCTCTGTAACCTGTCGGTGTCCCCCTCACTAACTGGTCACTATCTCTCTGTAACCTGTCAGTATCCCCCTCACTAACTGGTCACTATCTCTCTGTAACCTGTCGGTGTCCCCCTCACTAACTGGTCACTATCTCTCTGTAACCTGTCAGTATCCCCCTCACTAACTGGTCACTATCTCTCTGTAAACTGTCGGTGTCCCCCTCACTAACTGGTCACTATCTCTCTGTAACCTGTCAGTATCCCCCTCACTAACTGGTCACTATCTCTCTGTAACCTGTCGGTGTCCCCCTCACTAACTGGTCACTATCTCTCTGTAACCTGTCGGTGTCCCTCTCACTAACTGGTCACTATCTCTCTGTAACCTGTCGGTGTCCCTCTCACTAACTGGTCACTATCTCTCTGTAACCTGTCAGTATCCCCCTCACTAACTGGTCACTATCTCTCTGTAACCTGTCGGTGTCCCCCTCACTAACTGGTCACTATCTCTCTGTAACCTGTCGGTGTCCCCCTCACTAACTGGTCACTATCTCTCTGTAACCTGTCGGTGTCCCCCTCACTAACTGGTCACTATCTCTCTGTAACCTGTCAGTGTCCCTCTCACTAACTGGTCACTATCTCTCTGTAACCTCTCGTTTTCCCTCTCACTAACTGGTCACTATCTCTCTGTAACCTGTCGGTGTCCCCCTCACTAACTGGTCACTATCTCTCTGTAACCTGTCAGTATCCCCCTCACTAACTGGTCACTATCTCTCTGTAACCTGTCGGTATCCCCCTCACTAACTGGTCACTATCTCTCTGTAACCTGTCAGTGTCCCCCTCACTAACTGGTCACTATCTCTCTGTAACCTGTCAGTGTCCCCCTCACTAACTGGTCACTATCTCTCTGTAACCTGTCGGTATCCCCCTCACTAACTGGTCACTATCTCTCTGTAACCTGTCGGTATCCCCCTCACTAACTGGTCAATATCTCTCTGTAACCTGTCGGTATCCCCCTCACTAACTGGTCACTATCTCTCTGTAACCTGTCGGTGTCCCCCTCACTAACTGGTCACTATCTCTCTGTAACCTGTCGGTGTCCCCCTCACTAACTGGTCACTATCTCTCTGTAACCTGTCAGTGTCCCTCTCACTAACTGGTCACTATCTCTCTGTAACCTCTCGTTGTCCCTCTCACTAACTGGTCACTATCTCTCTGTAACCTGTCGGTGTCCCCCTCACTAACTGGTCACTATCTCTCTGTAACCTGTCGGTATCCCCCTCACTAACTGGTCACTATCTCTCTGTAACCTGTCAGTGTCCCCCTCACTAACTGGTCACTATCTCTCTGTAACCTGTCGGTATCCCCCTCACTAACTGGTCACTATCTCTCTGTAACCTGTCGGTATCCCCCTCACTAACTGGTCACTATCTCTCTGTAACCTGTCAGTGTCCCCCTCACTAACTGGTCACTATCTCTCTGTAACCTGTCGGTATCCCCCTCACTAACTGGTCACTATCTCTCTGTAACCTGTCGGTATCCCCCTCACTAACTGGTCAATATCTCTCTGTAACCTGTCGGTATCCCCCTCACTAACTGGTCACTATCTCTCTGTAACCTGTCGGTATCCCCCTCACTAACTGGTCACTATCTCTCTGTAACCTGTCGGTGTCCCCCTCACTAACTGGTCACTATCTCTCTGTAACCTGTCGGTGTCCCTCTCACTAACTGGTCACTATCTCTCTGTAACCTGTCGGTGTCCCCCTCACTAACTGGTCACTATCTCTCTGTAACCTGTCGGTGTCCCTCTCACTAACTGGTCACTATCTCTCTGTAACATGTCAGTGTCCCCCTCACTAACTGGTCACTATCTCTCTGTAACCTGTCAGTGTCCCTCTCACTAACTGGTCACTATCTCTCTGTAACCTGTCGGTATCCCCCTCACTAACTGGTCACTATCTCTCTGTAACCTGTCGGTATCCCCCTCACTAACTGGTCACTATCTCTCTGTAACCTGTCGGTGTCCCTCTCACTAACTGGTCACTATCTCTCTGTAACCTGTCGGTGTCCCTCTCACTAACTGGTCACTATCTCTCTGTAACCTGTCGGTGTCCCCCTCACTAACTGGTCACTATCTCTCTGTAACCTGTCGGTGTCCCTCTCACTAACTGGTCACTATCTCTCTGTAACCTGTCGGTATCCCCCTCACTAACTGGTCACTATCTCTCTGTAACCTGTCGGTGTCCCTCTCACTAACTGGTCACTATCTCTCTGTAACCTGTCGGTGTCCCTCTCACTAACTGGTCACTATCTCTCTGTAACCTGTCGGTGTCCCTCTCACTAACTGGTCACTATCTCTCTGTAACCTGTCGGTATCCCCCTCACTAACTGGTCACTATCTCTCTGTAACCTGTCGGTATCCCCCTCACTAACTGGTCACTATCTCTCTGTAACCTGTCGGTGTCCCTCTCACTAACTGGTCACTATCTCTCTGTAACCTGTCGGTATCCCTCTCACTAACTGCCTTTCTATTTTTGTGTTTGTGTACAAATTTAGCGAGTTCTCTTGCTTCCTCCAAGACATTAATATATTTTGTAAACATTTGCGATCCCAGCAGTACATCTCCACTTCCTGTTTCCTGTTGATTCCCTCTCCACACCAATACACTTCCTCAACACCACAGGCTCTCATCTACAACTTAGGCACATGCTTATTCACTTTCTGGAAATCCAGGTACAACACATCCACTCTGGTTGAGGTTTATCCAAAAATCTCCAATAAATTTGTTCGACACACACACCCACATACACACCCACACACTCTCTTTCTCTTTCTCTCTCTCTCCCTCTCTCCCTCTCTCTCAGTGAGAGACGCACACACTCTCTATCTCAGTGAGACACACACACATTCTCTCTCTCTCAGTGATAGACACACACACACATAGTATCTCAGTGATACATACACACATCCTCTCTCTCTCTCTCTCTCAGTGAGAGACACACACACTCTCTATCTCAGTGAGAGACACACACGCACATCCTCTCTCTCTCTCTCTCATTCAGTGAGAGACACACACACACTCTCAGTGAGACACACACACACACACACACACACACTCTATCTCAGTGACAGACACACATACTCTGTCAGTGATACACACACTCTCTATCTCAGTGAGAGACACATACACACATTCTCTCTCTCTCTCTCAGTGAGAGACACACACGCACTCTCAGTGATACACACACACACACACACACACACTATCTCAGTGAGACACACACATTCTCTCCCTCTCAGTGAGAGACACACACGCACTCTCAGTGATACACACACACTCTATCTCAGTAAGAGACACACACACACTCTCAGTGATACACACACACTCTCTATCTCAGTGAGAGACACACACACACTCTCAGTGATACACACACACTCTCTATCTCAGTGAGAGACACATACACACATTCTCTCTCTCTCTCAGTGAGAGACACACACGCACTCTTAGTGATACACACACACTCTCTATCTCAGTGAGAGACACACATTCTCTCCCTCTCAGTGATACACACACACACACACTATCTCAGTGATACACACACACTCTCTATCTCAGTGAGAGACACATACACACATTCTCTCTCTCTCTCAGTAAGAGACACACACGCACTCTCAGTGATACACACACACTCTATCTCAGTGAGAGACACACATTCTCTCCCTCTCAGTAAGAGACACACACGCACTCTCAGTGAGACACACACACACTCTTATCTCAGCAAGAGACACACACTCACTCTCAGTGAGACACACACACACTCTATCTCAGCAAGAGACACACACGCACTCTCAGTGAGACACACACACACTCTATCTCAGCAAG
>NC_092772.1:51387435-51388597 GCF_047496795.1 Chiloscyllium punctatum
GGGGGTGGGGGGTGGGGGGAAGGGGGGGGTGGAGTCAGGGGCATTTAAGGGGCTTTTAGATAAAAACATGGAAATACAAGGAATGGAGGGGTACGGACCCAGAGCTGTATTGTTCCAGATTCCAGGCAGACAGTCCTGATGCTGAAACTCCTTCCCATTCCCTCCATAGGACACAATCCCAACCGATTTTCACCACCCTGAACTGCACATCCCTGGACACTATGGGACAATTCCCCCCCCCCCCCCCCCCCCCCATGGCCAATCCACCCTGAACTGCACATCCCTGGACACTATGGGACAATTCCCCATGGCCAATCCACCCTAACCTACACATCCCTGGACACTATGGGACAATTCCCCATGGCCAATCCACCCTAACCTGCACATCCCTGAGCACTATGGGACAATTCCCCATGGCCAATCCACCCTAACCTGCACACCTTTGGACTGTGGGAGGAAACCGGAGCACCCGGAGGAAACCCACACAGACACGGGGAGAATGTGCAAACTCCACACGGACAGTCACCCGAGGGTGGGATCGAACCTGGGTCCCTGGCACAGGGAGGCAGCAGTGCTAACCACTGAGGTATTGCACCACCCCATTGACTCTCGCTCCCAGGATCTGCAGGCCTCAC
Source organism: Chiloscyllium punctatum (assembly GCF_047496795.1). Taxonomy (NCBI): domain Eukaryota; kingdom Metazoa; phylum Chordata; class Chondrichthyes; order Orectolobiformes; family Hemiscylliidae; genus Chiloscyllium; species Chiloscyllium punctatum. Next base: position 51,388,071 of record NC_092772.1, read on the forward strand.
TGTCTTCCTTGGCTCAGGTATATCTTTCTCCCGAAGGGACACCCTTTGGCTGTGCTTCAGACAATGGGCTGTCAATGTGAAGCTGGAAAAGCCCATCAGGGTCAGACAGCATCCAAGGAGCCGGAGACTCCATGATTCAGGACTGACAAAAGCGTTTCGATATCTTGTCAACCAGAACCACGCTGATAACAAACCATGGCTTGGTCACGACCCAGTAGACTGAGATATCTTAGGACCTCAGATGCTGACAGCCACTGTCCCTCCCTCTCTCCCGGCCGAATCTCCTCTAACTCTCTCTCTCTCTCTCTCGTACAAACCTGTCCCCCCACAGACGCTCCGCAACAGCCCGAAGTTGAATCCAATCCAGCCACACTGTCGGTGACTGAGCAGCATCCATCCGAGGTAAGGCGCGTTCCGAGAGGGATTCCCGGATCTGGGAACGGATTTTGAGTTCTGGTGGTTCAGGCCGGGAGGGAGGTTGATGTCGGGGGACACACGGGTGGGGAGGGGAGTGTGTCACAAACAAG
>NC_092772.1:51391197-51423697 GCF_047496795.1 Chiloscyllium punctatum
TGACAGAAGAACCCAGGAACAGGAGAAGACCATTCGGCCCATCTGCTCCACTGTGCACTTCAATTGTGACCAATCCTCATTCTTCAACTCCTCCCTCGTCCCTCCCCCCCCCCATCTCCCTCGGATCCTGGAGAGACTGGAGAAAAACTCTCGCCTCACCCCTCACTCAGTGGCTGAGCCTCTCCCTACTCACCCCCGGGCAGAGAGAATTCCGAAGATTGACATGACCATGTCTCCCCCCCACGAGCTCCCACCTCCCCCCCCCCCCCCCCTCCCCCACCTCCCCAACTGCAGCGAGCGAACACATCGCTTCCCGTCTCAGCGAGAGCGTGGACTACACACCCAGACACGGTCTCTCAGAGACTCAACAAGCAAGAGAGAAGGAGTCAGATTAGTGTCTAAAATAAACAGGGGAGCGCAGCAAGTCCAGACAGTGGATGGGAAACAAAGGTAAAACAGAAAGAGGGTTGGGATTATAATTATCGCCCTCAGTGCTCACGTCGTATAAAGGTACAAAGCAGCGAGTGGGAGGGTGATAAACTTGTCTCTCTCTCTGCGACGACAGGAGATCAATCAGATAAACTCCCTGGCTGACTGAAGATTGCAGCGTTAATCTGAGCTGCACACAAACTCCGTACTCAAGGGACTGACTGTGCTCCATGTGGAAACACAGAGGATGTGGGAAGGAGACAGCTTAAGCCACCAGCACACCAACAGATTCAAGAACAGCTTCTTCCCCGCTGTTATCAGACTCGATCTCTCATTTATCCGAGCTGATCTCTCTCTCTCTCTCTCTCTGCAGCTGTCACATCATATTCCGCGTTCAGTCCCATTCCCCTGGTAGAGCTGGAGAGATTTACAGCACAGAAACAGACACTTTGGTCCAACTCATCCATGCCGAATAGATATCCGAAATTTGACGGAGTCATCGAGACCTGAAAAACTCCGCTTGCTCTCCCTCTGCTGATGCTGCCCGCGATCTCTAGCATTTTTTTTGTTTGCGTTACAGTCCAACAACACTGGTTATTTCACCCAAAATCAATCCAGCCCCATCTGCCAGCACCTTGCCCCTATCCCTCCAAACCCCTTCCTATCCATATCCCCATCCAAATGCCTCTTAAATGTTGTCATTGTACCAGCCTCCACCACTTCCTCTGGCAGCTCATTCCATACACGTACCACCCTCTGGGTGAAAAAGTTGCCCCTTAGGTCTCTTTTATATCTTTCCCCTCTCACCCTAAACCTATGCCCCTCTAGTTCTGGACTCCCCCACCCCAGGAAAAGACTTTGTCTATTTACCCTATCCGTGCCCCTCATGATTTTATAAACCTCTATAAGGTCACCCCTCAGCCTCCGAAGCTCCAGGGAAAACAGCCCCAGCCTGTTCAGCCCCTCCCTGTAGCTCAAACCCTTGATCTCCCTTGATACGACAAACCCCTCGTGTCTGGGGTCAATCGAGTGACCCTCCTCAGAACTGCCTCAGATGCCACAGATAAAGGGAGCCCAATCTCACCCTAAACCTATACCCCTCTAGTTCTGGACTCCCCCACCCCGGGGAAAAGACCTTGCCTATCACCCTACCCATGCCCCTCGTGATTGAAGTCCTTCTCTAAGGTATGAGAGACACGAACATAGGCCAGAACACCACACAAACCAGCCTTCCAACCACTGACTCCATCTAAACTCTCCGCTGCCTCGGGAAAGCAGCCAATGGGCTCAACGACCCCTCCCATCCCGGTTACACCCTCTCCCGTCAGGCAGAAGATATAAAAGTTTGAGAACGCGTACTAACAGATTGAAGAACAGCTTCTTCCCCACCGTTAACAGATTTACAAAGGGACCTCTCGCACATGAGAGTTGCTCTCTCTCTCTCTCTCTCTCTGCACCTTCTTGTTGCTAGAACACTACACTCAGGTTAAGGGAGCATTTACAATGGTTTACACACAAAACAATACTTTCCACTGTATCTCGATCCATGGGGACAGCAATATATCAACCCAAATATGGTAAAGGTGAGGTATGATGGGGGCGTTTCAAGAGTGGATGGATTATTTCATGACAGGAGGGATACTGGGAGGACAAAAGGTCAGGCAGCTGGCTGCGAGGGAACAGAATCAAGTCAGACATGTCGGGCTGAGCGGCCATCCATTTGGAGACAGTGCAGTTCAGGATATAAGGCCACCATCACTTTACAACAACACCACCAGGGGGCAACAGATCACACAGGGATCCAAACAAATATCACGACACCCCTTAAGGACAGAGGGCCCCGCGTGCAGACTGAAAAACTGTATTGATGGACCATCTGAAAAGGAGGGCTGGAGATAGGGAGGGGGTGTAGGGGCTGGAGGGGGTTACAGAGATAGGGAGGGGGTGTAGGGGCTGGAGGGGGTTACAGAGATAGGGAGGGGGTGTAGGGGGCTGGTGGGGGTTACAGAGATTGGGAGGGGGTGTAGAGGCTGGAGGGGGTTACAGAGATAGGGTGGGGGTGTAGGGGCTGGAGGGGGTTACAGAGATAGGGAGGGGGTAGGGGCTGGAGGAGGTTACAGAGATAGGGAGGGGGTATAGGGGCTGGAGGGGGTTACAGAGATAGGGAGGGGGTGTGGGGGCTGGAGGGGGTTACAGAGATAGGGAGGGGGTGTAGGGGCTGGAGGGGGTTACAGAGATAGGGAGGGGGTGTAGGGGCTGGAGGGGGTTACAGTGATAGGGAGGGGGTGTAGGGGCTGGAGGGGGTTAACAGAGATAGGGAGGGGGTGTAGGGGCTGGAGAGGGTTACAGAGATAGGGAGGGGGAGTAGGGGCTGGAGGGGGTTACAGAGATAGGGTGGGGGTGTAGGGGCTGGAGGGGGTTAACAGAGATAGGGAGGGGGTGTAGGAGCTGGATGGGGTTACAGAGACAGGGAGGGGGTGTAGGGGCTGGAGGGGGCAACAGAGATAGGGAGGGGGTGTAGGGGCTGGAGGGGAGTTACCGAGATAGGGAGCGGGTGTAGGGGCTGGAGGTGGTTATAGAGATAGGGAGGGGGTTTAGGGGCTGGAGGGTGTTACAGAGATAGGGAGGGGGTGTAGGGGCTGGAGGGGGTTACAGAGATAGGGAGGGGGTGTACGGGCTGGAGGGGGTTACAGAGATAGGGAGGGGGTGTAGGGGCTGGAGGGGGGTTACAGAGATAGGGAGGGGGTGTAGGGGCCGGAGGGGGTTACAGAGATAGGGAGGGGGTGTAGGGACTGGAGGGGGGTTACAGAGACAGGGAGGGGGTGTAGGGGCTGGAGGGGGCAACAGAGATAGGGAGGGGGTGTAGGGGCTGGAGGGGAGTTACCGAGATAGGGAAGTGGGTGTAGGGGCTGGAGGTGGTTATAGAGATAGGGAGGGGGTTTAGGGGCTGGAGGGGGTTACAGAGATAGGGAGGGGCTGTAGGGGCTGGAGGGGGTTACAGAGATAGGGAGGGGGTGTAGGGGCTGGAGGGGGTTACAGAGATAGGGAGGGGGTGTAGGGGCTGGAGGGGGTTACAGAGATAGGGAGGGGGTGTAGGGGCTGGAGGGGGTTACAGAGATAGGGAGGGGGTGTAGGTGCTGAAGGGGGTTACAGAGATAGGGAGGGGGTGTACGGGCTGGAGGGGGTTACAGAGATAGGGAGGGGGTGTAGGGACTGGAGGGGGTTACAGAGATAGGGAGGGGGTGTGGGGTTTCATTCAGTGAGTGACTGGGGTCTGTGACATGAGTGACCTTTGCACTGGTGAGGCTGTTTCGGAATGCTTGCTGGCTGCCTCCTTTGTGTTCCCCACCCTGTGGTAATCACTGCTTCCTCTCCAGGGTGCCACGGTGGCTCAGTGGGTTAGCACTGCTGCCTCACGGCACCAGGAACCTGGGTTCGATCCCACCCTCGGGCGACTGTCTGTGTGGAGTTTGCACATCCTCCCCGTGTCTGCGTGGGTTTTCCTCCGGTTTTCCTCCTACAGTCCAAAGATGTGCAGGTCAGGGTGGATTGGCCGTGCTTAAAAATTGTCAATTAGGTGCATTATTCAGAGGGGAAAAGGGATTTGGGTGGGTTACGTTTCGGTGTGGACTTGTTGGGCTGAAGGGCCTGTTTCCACACTGTTGAGAATCTAATGTCTCCGACAGCCTGCACTCCCTCCTGGAGTGAGTTTCACGATATTCTCCCAACTCCTTGAGTTATCGTATCAAAGTTTTTCTGATATCCCCTGTTGGGCCTATTCGCGTTGGGAGTGGGGAAGGGGGGGGTCGCTGGGCCGAGCAGTCATAGGGGAGATCTCACTGATATTTCCATCGAGTCATTTATTCTTTTGGATCTCAGTTATATATAGAGGGTCAGTCACGTCGATATTTATAGAGTGGGAACATAGCTGAAGGGGAAGTTCTGAGATTAGTCTTGGCTCTCATACTCTGAACTGCAGAAATCACACCAGCTCAGTACCTCACAGGCAGGAACTGCGTGTCAAAGAGCGTTTCTTTATTTATATCATGGCTGGAACCAATGATAACCCTGAATATCCAACCGTCTCGAATGATCAGCTGTACCTGTCTCTTTGTTATAATCACAGATTCCCTACAGTGTGGAAACAGGCCCCTCAGCTCAACCAGTCCACACCGACCCTCCCAAGAGTAACCCACCCAGACCCATGTCCCCTACCCTATTTTTAACCCTGACTAGGAGTGACCTTATAGAGGTTTATAAAACCATGAGGGACATGGAGAGGGCAAATGGACAAAGTCTTTTCCCTGGGGTCGGGGAGTCCAGAACTGGAGGGGCGTAGGTTTAGGGTGAGAGGGGAAAGATATAAAAGGGACCTAAGGGGCAACGTTTTCACCCAGAGGGTGGTACGTGTATGGAATGAGCTGCCAGAGGATGTGGTGGAGGCTGGTACAATGACAACATTTAAAAGGCATCTGGATGGGGACAGGAATAGGAAGGGTTTGGAGGGATATGGGCCAAGTGCTGGCAGGTGGGACTAGATTGGGTTGGGATATCTGGGTCAGCATGGACGGGTTGGGCATCTCTATGACTCTGTGATTAATGGACCGAACCTATATCCCTGGGCACTATGGGACAATTTCCCATGGTCAATCCACCCTAATCTGCACATCCCTGGACACTATGGGACAATTTCCATGGCCAATCCACCCTAACCTGCACATCCCTGGGCACTATGGGACAATTTCCATGGCCAATCCACCCTAACCTGCACATCCCTGGGCACTATGGGACAATTTCCCATGGTCAATCCACCCTAATCTGCACATCCCTGGGCACTATGGGACAATTTCCCATGGCCAATCCACCCTAACCTGCACATCACTGGACACTATGGGACAATTTCCCATGGCCAATCCACCCTAACCTGCACATCCCTGGGCACGATGGGACAATTTCCCATGGTCAATCCACCCTAATCTGCACATCCCTGGACACTATGGGACAATTTCCCATGGCCAATCCACCCTAACCTGCACATCACTGGACACTATGGGACAATTTCCCATGGCCAATCCACCCTAACCTGCACATCACTGGACACTATGGGACAATTTCCCATGGTCAATCCACCCTAATCTGCACATCCCTGGACACTATGGGACAATTTCCCATGGCCAATCCACCCTAACCTGCACATCCCTGGGCACTATGGGACAATTTCCCATGGCCAATCCACCCTAACCTGCACATCCCTGGGCACTATGGGACAATTTCCCATGGTCAATCCACCCTAATCTGCACATCCCTGGGCACTATGGGACAATTTCCCATGGCCAATCCACCCTAACCTGCACATCACTGGACACTATGGGACAATTTCCCATGGCCAATCCACCCTAACCTGCACATCCCTGGGCACGATGGGACAATTTCCCATGGCCAATCCACCCTAACCTGCACATCACTGGACACTATGGGACAATTTCCCATGGCCAATCCACCCTAACCTGCACATCCCTGGACACTATGGGACAATTTCCCATGGCCAATCCACCCTGACCTGCACATCACTGGGCACTATGGGACAATTTCCATGGCCAATCCACCCTAACCTGCACATCCCTGGGCACTATGGGACAATTTCCCGTGGCCAATCCACCCTAACCTGCACATCTCTGGACACTATGGGACAATTTCCCATGGCTAATCCACCCTAACCTGCACATCCCCGGACACTATGGGACAATTTCCCATGGCCAATCCACCCTAACCTGCACATCCCTGGGCACTATGGGACAATTTCCCACGGCCAATCCACCCTGACCTGCACATCACTGGGCACTATGGGACAATTTCCCATGGCCAATCCACCCTAACCTGCACATCCCTGGGCACTATGGGACAATTTCCCGTGGCCAATCCACCCTAACCTGCACATCCCTGGACACTATGGGACAATTTCCCATGGCCAATCCACCCTAACCTGCACATCCCCGGACACTATGGGACAATTTCCCATGGCCAATCCACCCTAACCTGCACATCCCTGGGCACTATGGGACAATTTCCCCATGGCCAATCCACCCTAACCTGCACATCCCTGGACACTATGGGACAATTTCCCATGGCCAATCCACCCTAACCTGCACATCCCTGGGCACTATGGGACAATTTCCCATGGCTAATCCACCCTAACCTGCACATCCCTGGGCACTATGGGACAATTTCCCACGGCCAATCCACCCTAACCTGCACATCCCTGGGCACTATGGGACAATTTCCCACGGCCAATCCACCCTAACCTGCACATCTTTGGACTGTGGGTGGAAACCGGAGCACCCGGAGGAAACCCACGCAGACACGGGGAGAATGTGCAAACTCCACACAGACAGTCGCCTGAGGGTGGGATCGAACCTGGGTCCCTGGTGCTGTGAGTCACCACGCCACCCCATTGACTCTCACTTCCAGTATCTGTGGTCCTCACAGTCTCTCTTGGCTCTCGATATACCCTTCCCAGAGAAGCAGCCTTTTGACTGCATTTCAGACCATCAGCTGCAAATTTGGGAGTTTTGCGAATTGCGCGAAGTTTGGCTCCAGTTGCGTCTTTCTGCCTGAGGGTGACTGTTGTGATAAACAGCAGGGCGGCGAAACGATGTAACTGCGGCCAATCTTCACCCAGACTGTGAGTCGTGCACAGCTCGTCCTGCTATAACGTGCGTTTCGCCAATGTGAATTCGCTGTAACGCGATTGAAAAATCAGGGACGCTGTTTCTATCGGACGAACTTTTAAAACGCGTGTGGGTTGGAACGCAATTCCATCACCGACACTTCGGAACATAGAACATTAAACGTGTGGAACCAATTCTGAAGCCCATCTAACCTACACTATTCCATTCTCATCCATATGCCGACCCAATGACCATTTAAATGCCCTGAAAGTTGGCGAGTCTACTCCTGTTACAGGCAGTGCGTTCCACACCCCTCCTACTCTCTGAGTAAAGACATTACCTCTGACATCTGTCCTATATCTATCACCCCTCAATTTAAAGCTACATTCCCTAGTGTTAGCCATCACCATCCGAGGTAAAAAAGGGCTCTCACTGTCCATCCTATCAAACCCCCTGATTATCTTATATGTCTCAAAGTTTAAGTGCTGTTTATAAAGCAGTTAGTCTTACACAAGAGCATAACTATCACAAGTATCTATGATGGACACACACCCAGGTTCTGAGAATAAAGTTTGCACCCAGTCAGAGTTTCCAGTGTTTTGCCGTCCCACCAAAGTCTGTGTGATTTCAGCACGATCTGCTCAATAAAGGGTCAGGTAATCAAATGAAGGAGAGTTTTTGAGCAGGAGGTGGTTGCTAACAAGGGTAGATTGGCAGTTTCCCCGTGTCGGGACTCTGTCTCGACTCAGTCGCAGCTCTGTACACAGGTGGAATCACACTCCAAGTGACTCCAGATCCTCAAGTGACACACAACTGCCCCCTGGGCAATTAGGGACGGGCAATAATCGCTGTCCCAGACAGTGCGAACGAATAAAGAGAAACGGGACAGGGCAGGTGACTGGAATGGCATGGGATGACTTCACAGCAATGGCAGAACATGACGCAGTTGGCTGGGGCGGGTGGTGGGGGGCTGTGCGGTGGGGTCTGGGGGGGGGGCACAAGACTGGTTTTGAATAGCCAGATACCCACATCTCTGCAGGGGGAGCGGTTTAACCCGCGTTCTGTCGCGATTGTAATGAGGGCAGCCAGGTGAAACCTCCGGTAATTGGAGTTCCCTGACCGGGGCAATCTGGGAGTCCTGGCTGACAGATCGAAACAGGAAAGTCCTGTTCACTCTGAGAGCTGGCTCTGAGGGAGCTGGGTCAGTGACAGGGAACCTCCCTGTGTAAACAAAGAGGGACTTGGTGAAACGAATTTTGCGCTTGGCATGACTTTGGACGACAGTAACTGTGCTAGCCCTTTGAGAAGTCAAGCTGATCGGCCCCCATTCTCCCCCATCTCTGCCTCTGTCTCAGCCCGCCCATCGTTCCCCCTCGAGAGAAGGTTTCACTAAAGGCCAGTGAACCTCACTTCATGAGGACAGAGATGAAGATTGTACCCCTCGGAGCAGGGAAGGTTAAGGGGGAGATTGGATCGGGAGATTCGGAGTCACTGGGGCAGGGAAGGGGGAGGCACTGTTCTGGGGCCGGACCAAGACACACACTGTCACACACTCACAATCACACACACACACACACAGACACACATACATACACACATACAGACACACACACTCGCACTCGCACACACACACGCACATACACTCACACACACACAGACACACACACACACAGACACACTCACACACAGACACACACACAGACACACACACAGACACAGACACACACACAGACACAGACACACACATATACACACACAGATATACATACTCACTCACTCACACACACAGACACAGATACACACACACACACAGACATACTCACTCACGCACAGACACACACACCCACCAACACACGCACACACTCACACAGACACACACACTTACACAGACAGGCACATACAGACACACTCATACACACTGACATGCACACCGACACACACACACATGGCTTACACTCACAATCACACACACTTTCTCACACAGGCACACACACAGACAGAGAAACACACTCTCACAGGCACACAGACACAGACACTCTCACACACGCACTTACTTACACACACTCAAAGACACACACATTCACACACGTACATTCTCACACACACTCGTACAGACAAATTCTCACACAGACATACACATTCACAGGGACTGGGAGCAAGACAGAGAACAAAGACCAAGAGAGTGATCGAAGCACACAGACTGTTAGGAAAGAGAGAGAGAGAGGGAGAGAGAGAGAGGGAGGGGGGAAAGGGAGAGAGAGAGAGAGAGAGGGGGGGGGGGAGAGGGAGAGAGAGAGAGAGAGAGAGAGGGGGGGAAAGGGGGAGAGTGAGAGAGAGAGGGAGAGGGGGGGGCAGAGAGAGAGAGAGAGGGAGAGAGGGGGGGAGAGGGAGAGAGAGTGAGAGGGAGAGAGAGAGCGGGAGGGGGGAAAGGGGGAGAGAGAGAGAGGGGAGAGAGAGAGGGGGGGAGAGGGGGGAGAGGGAGGGGGGAGGGGGAGAGAGAGGGGGGAGAGGGAGAGAGAAAGGGGGAGAGAGGGAGAGAGGAGAGAGGGAGAGAGAGAGAGGGGGGGGAGAGAGGGGGGAGAGGGGGAGAGAGGGGGGAGGGAGGGGGGGGAGAGGAGAGAAGGGAGAGAGAGGGAGAGAGAGAGAGAGGGGGAGAGAGAGAGGGAGAGGGAACTAAACACACAGAGATCTTGACCCTGAGTTAACCAGCTCCTCCCTCTCAAACATATCCAGCAACGTTTGGACAATGGTCTGGTATCTAACCTGGTCTTGGGAAAGGCAGAGTGGTCTATTTAACTTGTGCTGATCAGCAAACACTGCATCCCCCTCCCACCCCACCCCCCCTCTGTGCCTGGGCTGGTAACCAGACAGTGTTTGGATCAAGGCTTGAGAGATGCGGCCAACAAGGGACGACAGAGAGTAATCCTTCCACACAACAACCACACCAGCGTTGGGGACTTCCCTCAATGCTTCCAATGTGCATTTACGTAGCACCTTTCACACAGAGTACAGCTTGGACAGAAAGAGCTGCCCAACACTGATCCAACCCCACATCCACTGCGGTAAATATGGAGGGAGAGAGGAGCAAATGGTTGGTCAGAGGTAACGGAAGAGGGGAGTTGAAGAAAGGGGGAGAGAGGAGGGAGGGCGCTGAGGGGGAGGAGTGCAGGAGGCAGGACGACCAATGGGGATGGATGGGAATCAGGGGATGAGGCGCTGCGAATGGAGGGGGTTACAGAGATAGGGAGGGGGTGTAGGGGGCTGGAGGGGGTGTAGGGGGCTGGAGGGGGTTACAGAGATAGGGAGGGAGTGTAGGGGCTGGAGGGGGTTACAGAGATAGGGAGGGGGTGTAGGGGCTGGAGGGGGTTACAGAGATAGGGAGGGGGCGTAGGGGCTGGAGGGGGTTACAGAGATAGGGAGGGGGTGTAGGGGCTGGAGGGGGTTACAGAGATAGGGAGGGAGTGTAGGGGCTGGAGGGGGTTACAGAGATAGGGAGGGAGTGTAGGGGCTGGAGGGGGTTACAGAGATAGGGAGGGGTGTAGGGGCTGGAGGGGGTTACAGAGATAGGGAGGGAGTGTAGGGGCTGGAGGGGGTTACAGAGATAGGGAGGGAGTGTAGGGGCTGGAGGGGGTTACAGAGATAGGGAGGGGGTGTAGGGGCTGGAGGGGGTTACAGAGATAGGGAGGGAGTGTAGGGGCTGGAGGGGGTTACAGAGATAGGGAGGGGTGTAGGGGCTGGAGGGGGTTACAGAGATAGGGAGGGAGTGTAGGGGCTGGAGGGGGTTACAGAGATAGGGAGGGGTGTAGGGGCTGGAGGGGGTTACAGAGATAGGGAGGGAGTGTAGGGGCTGGAGGGGGTTACAGAGATAGGGAGGGAGTGTAGGGGCTGGAGGGGTTACAGAGATAGGGAGGGGGTTTAGGGGCTGGAGGGGGTTACAGAGATAGGGAGGGAGTGTAGGGGCTGGAGGGGTTACAGAGATAGGGAGAGGGTGTAGGGGCTGGAGGGGGTTACAGAGATAGGGAGGGGGGGTAGGGGCTGGAGGGGGTTACAGAGATAGGGAGAGGGTGTAGGGGCTGGGGGGGGGGGTTACAGAGATATGGAGGGGGTGTAGGGGCTGCAGGGGGTTACAAAGATAGGGAGGAGGTGTAGGGGCTGGAGGGGGTTACAGAGATAGGGAGGGGGTGTAGGGGCTGGAGGGGGTTACAGATATAGGGAGGGTGTTGGGACCGGGGGACCTTACAGAGTTAGGGAGATGGGGAAACAGGAAGAGGAGGAGAAATGGTTATTGGAGCTGTGAAGTTTGGTCTCTGGGACCCCCTGTCTGTGAAGGTGATTGCGATAAGAGTGAACATGGAGGTTCCAAAGTGGACAGAGCTGGGGGATTTGCCAAAGAGCAAAGAAGTCGGAACATCTGAGGACAGGGCGAGGGAGATCTCCATCACTGTACCCCAGTGTTATACAGGGACAGACCTGTCCCCACCAGTACTGTACCCCAGTGTTATACAGTGACAGACCTGTCCCCACCAGTACAGTACCCCAGTGTTATACAGGGACAGACCTGTCCCCACCAGTACTGTACCCCAGTGTTATACAGTGACAGACCAATCCCCACCAGTACTGTACCCCAGTGTTATACAGGGACAGACCTGTCCCCACCAGTACTGTACCCCAGTGTTATACAGGGACAGACCTGTCCCCACCAGTACTGTACCCCAGTGTTATACAGGGACAGACCTGTCCCCACCAGTACTGTACCCCAGTGTTACACAGGGACAGACCTGTCCCCACCAGTACTGTACCCCAGTGTTATACAGTGACAGACCTGTCCCCACCAGTACTGTACCCCAGTGTTATACAGGGACAGACCTGTCCCCACCAGTACTGTACCCCAGTGTTATACAGTGACAGACCTGTCCCCACCAGTACTGTACCCCAGTGTTATACAGTGACAGACCTGTCCCCACCAGTACTGTCCCCCAGTGTTATACAGGGACAGACCTGTCCCCCACCAGTACTGTACCCCAGTGTTACACAGTGACAGACCTGTCCCCACCAGTACTGTACCCCAGTGTTATACAGGGACAGACCTGTCCCGACCAGTACTGTACCCCAGTGTTATACAGGGACAGACCTGTCCCCCACCAGTACTGTATCCCAGTGTTATACAGTGACAGACCTGTCCCCCCGAGTAATGTACCCCAGTGTTACACAGTGACAGACCTGTCCCCACCAGTACTGTACCCCAGTGTTATACAGGGACAGACCTGTCCCGACCAGTACTGTACCCCAGTGTTATACAGGGACAGACCTGTCCCCCACCAGTACTGTATCCCAGTGTTATACAGTGACAGACCTGTCCCCCCGAGTAATGTACCCCAGTGTTATACAGTGACAGACCTGTCCCCACCAGTACTGTACCCCAGTGTTATACAATGACAGACCAGTCCCCACCAGTACTGTACCCCAGTGTTATACAGGGACAGACCTGTCCCCACCAGTACCGTACCCCAGTGTTATACAGTGACAGACCTGTCCCCACCAGTACTGTACCCCAGTGTAATACAGTGACAGACCTGTCCCCACCAGTACTGTATCCCAGTGTTATACAGTGACAGACCTGTCCCCACCAGTACTGTATCCCAGTGTTATACAGTGACAGACCAGTCCCCACCAGTACTGTATCCCAGAGTTATACAGTGACAGACCCGTCCTCACCAGTACTGTACCCCAGTGTTATACAGTGACAGACCTGTCCCCACCAGTACTGTATCCCAGTGTTATACAGTGACAGACCCGTCCCCACCAGTACTGTATCCCAGTGTTATACAGTGACAGACCTGTCCCCACCAGTACTGTACCCTAGTGTTATACAATGACAGACCTGTCCCCACCAGTACTGTACCCCAGTGTTATACAGTGACAGACCTGTCCCCACCAGTATTGTACCCCAGTGTTATACAGTGACAGACCCGTCCCCACCCCAGTACTGTACCCCAGTGTTATACACTGACAGACCTGTCCCCACCAGTACTGTATCCCAGTGTTATACAGTGACAGACCTGTCCCCACCAGTACTGTATCCCAGTGTTATACAGTGACAGACCAGTCCCCCCCAGTACTGTATCCCAGTGTTATACAGGGACAGACCTGTCCCCCCCAGAACTATACCCCAGTGTTATACAGGGACAGACCCGTCCCCACCAGTACTGTACCCCTGTGTTATACAGTGACAGACCTGTCCCCCCCAGAACTATACCCCAGTGTTATACAGGGACAGACCCGTCCCCACCAGTACTGTACCCCAGGGTTATACAGGGACAGACCTGTCCCCACCAGTACTGTACCCCTGTGTTATACAGTGACAGACCTGTCCCCCCCAGAACTATACCCCAGTGTTATACAGGGACAGACCAGTCCCCACCAGTACTGTACCCCAGGGTTATACAGGGACAGACCTGTCCCCCCCAGAACTATACCCCAGTGTTATACAGGGACAGACCCGTCCCCACCAGTACTGTATCCCAGTGTTATACAGGGACAGACCTGTCCCCACCAGTACTGTACCCCAGTGTTATACAGTGACAGACCCGTCCCGACCAGTACTGTATCCCAGTGTTATACAGTGACAGACCTGTCCTCACCAGTACTGTACCCCAGTGTTATACAGTGACAGACCTGTCCCCACCAGTACTGTACCCCAGGGTTATACAGGGACAGACCTGTCCCCACCAGTCCTGGACCCCAGTGTAATACAGTGACAGACCTGTCCCCACCAGTACTGTACCCCAGTGTTACACAGTGACAGACCCGTCCCCACCAGTACAGTATCCCAGTGCTATACAGTGACAGACCAGTCCCCACCAGTACTGTATCCCAGTGTTATACAGTGACAGACCTGTCCCCACCAGTACTGTACCCCAGTGTTATACAGTGACAGACCCGTCCCCACCACTACTGTATCCCAGTGTTATACAGTGACAGACCTGTCCCCACCAGTACTGTATCCCAGTGTTATACAGTGACAGACCCGTCCCCACCAGTACTGTATCCCAGTGTTATACAGTGACAGACCTGTCCCCACCAGTACTGTACCCACGTGTTACACAGGGACAGACCCGTCCCAACCAGTACTGTACCCATTGTTATACAGGGACAGACCTGTCCCCACCAGTACTGTACCCCAGTGTTATACAGGGACAGACCTGTCCCCCCCAGAACTATACCCCAGTGTTATTCAGGGACAGACCCGTCCCCACCAGTACTGTACCCCAGGGTTATACAGGGACAGACCTGTCCCCACCAGTACTGTACCCCAGTGTTATACAGGGACAGCCCTGTCCCCACCAGTAGTGTACCCCAGGGTTATACAGTGACAGACCTGTCCCCACCAGTACTGTACCCCAGTGTTATACAGTGACAGACCTGTCCCCACCAGTACTGTACCCCAGTGTTATACAGTGACTGACCAGTCCCCACCAGTACTGTATCCCAGTGTTATACAGTGACAGACCCGTCCCCACCAGTACTGTACCCCAGTGTTATACAGTGACAGACCTGTCACCACCAGTACTGTACCCCAGTGTTATACAGTGACAGACCTGTCCCCACCCGTACTGTACCCTAGTGTTATAGTGACAGACCTGTCCCCACCAGTACTGTACCCCCGTGTTATACAGTGACAGACCTGTCCCCACCAGTACTGTATCCCAGTGTTATACAGTGACAGACCTGTCCCCACCAGTACTGTATCCCAGTGTTATACAAAGACAGACATGTCCCCACCAGTACTGTATCCCAGTGTTATACAATGACAGACCGTCCCCACCAGTACTGTATCCCATTGTTATACAGTGACAGACCTGTCCTCACCAGTACTGTACCCCAGTGTGATACAGTGACAGACCTGTCCTCACTAGTACTGTACCCGAGTGTTATACAGGGACAGACCTGTCCCCACCAGTACTGTACCCCAGTGTTATACAGTGACAGACCTGTCCCCACCAGTACTGTACCCCAGTGTTATACAGTGACAGACCGTCCCCACCAGTACTGTATCCCAGTGTTATACAGTGACAGACCTGTCCTCACCAGTACTGTACCCCAGTGTTATACAGTGACAGACCTGTCCTCACCAGTACTGTACCCGAGTGTTATACAGGGACAGACCTGTCCCCACCAGTACTGTACCCCAGTGTAATACAGTGACAGACCTGTCCCCACCAGTACTGTACCCCAGTGTTACACAGTGACAGACCCGTCCCCACCAGTACAGTATCCCAGTGCTATACAGTGACAGACCAGTCCCCACCAGTACTGTATCCCAGTGTTATACAGTGACAGACCCGTCCCCACGTGTACTGTACCCCAGTGTTATACAGTGACAGACCTGTCCCCACCAGTACTGTATCCCAGTGTTATACAGTGACAGACCCGTCCCCACCCGTACTGTACCCTAGTGTTATAGTGACAGACCTGTCCCCACCAGTACTGTACCCCCGTGTTATACACTGACAGACCTGTCCCCACCAGTACTGTACCCCAGTGTTATACAGGGACAGACCTGTCCCCACCAGTACTGTATACCAGTGTTATACAGTGACAGACCTGTCCCCACCCGTACTGTACCCTAGTGTTATAGTGACAGACCTGTCCCCACCAGTACTGTACCCCCGTGTTATACACTGACAGACCTGTCCCCACCAGTACTGTATCCCAGTGTTATACAGTGACAGACCTGTCCCCACCAGTACTGTATCCCAGTGTTATACAAAGACAGACATGTCCCCACCAGTACTGTATCCCAGTATTATACAGTGACAGACCAGTCCCCCCCAGTACTGTACCCCCGTGTTACACAGGGACAGACCCGTCCCCACCAGTACTGTACCCATTGTTATACAGGGACAGACCTGTCCCCACCAGAACTGTACCCCAGTGTTATACAGGGACAGACCTGTCCCCCCCAGAAGTATACCCCAGTGTTATACAGGGACAGACCCGTCCCCACCAGTACTGTACCCCAGGGTTATACAGTGACAGACCTGTCCGCACCAGTACTGTACCCCAGTGTTATACAGACACAGACCTGTCCCCACCAGTACTGTACCCCAGTGTTATACAGGGACAGACCTGACCCCACCAGTACTGTACCCCAGTGTTATACAGTGACAGACCTGTCCCCACCAGTACTGTACCCCAGGGTTATACAGTGACAGACCTGTCCCCACCAGTACTGTACCCCAGTGTTATACAGTGACAGACCTGTCCCCACCAGTACTGTACCCCCGTGTTACACAGGGACAGACCCGTCCCCACCAGTACTGTACCCCAGGGTTATACAGTGACAGACCTGTCCCCACCAGTACTGGACCCCAGTGTTATACAGTAACAGACCTGTCCCCACCAGTACTGCATCCCAGTGTTACACAGTGACAGACCCGTCCCCACCAGTACTGTATCCCAGTGTTATACAGTGACTGACCAGTCCCCACCAGTACTGTACCCCAGGGTTATACAGGGACAGACCTGTCCCCACCAGTACTGTACCCCAGTGTTATACACGGACAGACCTGTCCCCACCAGTACTGTACCCCAGTGTTATACAGTGACAGACCTGTCCCCACCAGTACTGTACCCCAGGGTTATACAGTGACAGACCTGTCCCCACCAGTACTGTACCCCAGGGTTATACAGTGACAGACCTGTCCCCACCAGTACTGTACCCCAGTGTGAAGCAGTGACAGACATGTCCCCACCAGTACTGTACCCCAGTGTTATACAGTGACAGACCCGTCCCCACCATGACTGTACCCCAGTGTTATACAGTGACAGACCTGTCCCCACCAGTACTGTACCCCAGTGTTACACAGTGACAGACCCGTCCCCACCAGTACTGTACCCCAGGGTTATACAGGGACAGACCTGTCCCCACCAGTACTGTACCCCAGTGTTATACAGGGACAGACCTGTCCCCACCAGTACTGTACCCCAGGGTTATACAGTGACAGACCTGTCCCCTCCAGTACTGTACCCCAGTGTGAAGCAGTGACAGACATGTCCCCACCAGTACTGTACCCCAGTGTTACACAGTGACAGACCCGTCCCCACCAGTACTGTACCCCAGTGTTATACAGTGACAGACCTGTCCCCACCAGTACTGTACCCCAGTGTTATACAGTGACAGACCTGTCCCCACCCGTACTGTACCCTAGTGTTATAGTGACAGACCTGTCCCCACCAGTACTGTACCCCCGTGTTATACAGTGACAGACCTGTCCCCACCAGTACTGTATCCCAGTGTTATACAGTGACAGACCTGTCCCCACCAGTACTGTATCCCAGTGTTATACAAAGACAGACATGTCCCCACCAGTACTGTATCCCAGTGTTATACAGTGACAGACCTGTCCCCACCAGTACTGTACCCTAGTGTTATAGTGACAGATCTGTCCCCATCAGTACTGTACCCCAGTGTTATACAGTGACAGACCTGTCCCCACAAGTACTGTACCCCAGTGTGATACAGTGACAGACCGGTCCTCACTAGTACTGTACCCGAGTGTTATACAGGGACAGACCTGTCCCCACCAGTACTGTACCCCAGTGTTATACAGGGACAGACTTGTCCCCACCAGTACTGTATCTCTGTGTTATACAGTGACAGACCCGTCCCCACCAGTACTGTATCCCAGTGTTATACAGTGACAGACCTGTCCCCACCAGTACTGTACCCTAGTGTTATAGTGACAGATCTGTCCCCATCAGTACTGTACCCCAGTGTTATACAGTGACAGACCTGTCCCCACAAGTACTGTATCCCAGTGTTATACGATGACAGACCTGTCCCCACCAGTACTGTACCCCAGTGTTACACAGTGACAGACTTGTCCCCACCAGTACTGTATCTCTGTGTTATACAGTGACAGACCCGTCCCCACCAGTACTGTATCCCAGTGTTATACAGTGACAGACCTGTCCCCACCAGTACTGTACCCTAGTGTTATAGTGACAGATCTGTCCCCATCAGTACTGTACCCCAGTGTTATACAGTGACAGACCTGTCCCCACAAGTACTGTATCCCAGTGTTATACAGTGACAGACCTGTCCCCACAAGTACTGTATCCAGGTGTTATACCGTGACAGACCTGTCCCCACCAGTACTGTACCCCAGTGTTATACAGGGACAGACCTGTCCCCACAAGTACTGAATCCCAGTATTATACAGTGACAGACCTGTCCCCACCAGTACTGTACCCCAGTGTTATACAGACACAGACCTGTCCCCACCAGTACTGTACCACAGTGTTATACAGTGACAGACCCGTCCCCACCAGTACTGTACCCTAGTGTTATACAGTGACAGACCTGTCCCCACCAGTACTGTACCCCAGTGTTATACAGGGACAGACCTGTCCCCACCAGTACTGTACCCCAGTGTTATTCAGGGACAGACCTGTCCTCACCAGTACTGTACCCCAGTGTTATACAGGGACAGACCTGTCCCCACCAGTACTGTACCCCAGTGTTATACAGTGACAGACCTGTCCTCACCAGTACTGTATCCCAGTGTTATACAGTGACAGACCTGTCCCCACCAGTACTGTACCCCAGTGTTATACAAAGACAGACTTGTCCCCACCAGTACTGTACCCCAGTGTTATACAGTCACAGACCTGTCCCCACCAGTACTGTACCCTAGTGTTATACAGGGACAGACCTGTCCCCACCAGTACTGTATCCCAGTGTTATACAGTGACAGACCTGTGCTCACCGATACTGTACCCCAGTGCAATACAGTGACAGACCTGTCCCCACCAGTACTGTACCCCAGTGTTATACAGTGACAGACCGTCCCCACCAGTACTGTATCCCAGTGTTATACAGTGACAGACCTGTCCCCACCAGTACTGTACCCCAGTGTTATACAGTGACAGACCCGTCCCCACCAGAACTGTACCCTAGTGTTATACAGTGACAGACCTGTCCCCACCAGTACTGTACCCTAGTGTTATAGTGACAGACCTGTCCCCACCAGTACTGTACCCCCGTGTTATACAGTGACAGACCTGTCCCCACCAGTACTGTGTCCCAGTGTTATACAGTGACAGACCTGTCCCCACCAGTACTGTATCGCAGTGTTATACAGTGACAGACCCGTCCCCACCAGTACTGTATCCCAGTGTTATACAGTGACAGACCTGTCCCCACCAGTACTGTATCGCAGTGTTATACAGTGACAGACCTGTCCCCACCAGTACTGTACCCCAGTGTAATACAGTGACAGACCTGTCCCCACCAGTACTGTACCCCAGTGTTACACAGTGACAGACCCGTCCCCACCAGTACAGTATCCCAGTGCTATACAGTGACAGACCAGTCCCCACCAGTACTGTATCCCAGTGTTATACAGGGACAGACCCGTCCCCACCAGTACTGTACCCCCGTGTTATACAGTGACAGACCTGTCCCCACCAGTACTGTGTCCCAGTGTTATACAGTGACAGACCCGTCCCCACCAGTACTGTACCCTAGTGTTATAGTGACAGACCTGTCCCCACCAGTACTGTACCCCCGTGTTATACACTGATAGACCTGTCCCCACCAGTACTGTATCCCAGTGTTATACAGTGACAGACCTGTCCCCACCAGTACTGTATCCCAGTGTTCTTCAAAGACAGACATGTCCCCACCAGTACTGTATCCCAGTGTTATACAGGGACAGACCTGTCCCCACCAGTACTGTACCCCAGTGTTATACAGTGACAGACCAGTCCCCCCCAGTACTGTACCCCCGTGTTACACAGGGACAGACCCGTCCCCACCAGTACTGTACCCATTGTTATACAGGGACAGACCCGTCCCCACCAGTACTGTACCCCAGGGTTATACAGTGACAGACCTGTCCGCACCAGTACTGTACCCCAGTGTTATACAGACACAGACCTGTCCCCACCAGTACTGTACCCCAGTGTTATACAGGGACAGACCTGACCCCACCAGTACTGTACCCCAGTGTTATACAGTGACAGACCTGTCCCCACCAGTACTGTACCCCAGGGTTATACAGTGACAGACCTGTCCCCACCAGTACTGTACCCCAGTGTTATACAGTGACAGACCTGTCCCCACCAGTACTGTACCCCAGTGTTATACAGTGACAGACCTGTCCCCACCAGTACTGTACCCCAGTGTTATACAGGGACAGACCTGTCCCCACCAGTACTGTACCCCCGTGTTACACAGGGACAGACCCGTCCCCACCAGTACTATACCCCAGGGTTATACAGTGACAGACCTGTCCCCACCAGTACTGGACCCCAGTGTTATACAGTAACAGACCTGTCCCCACCAGTACTGCACCCCAGTGTTACACAGTGACAGACCCGTCCCCACCAGTACTGTATCCCAGTGTTATACAGTGACTGACCAGTCCCCACCAGTACTGTACCCCAGGGTTATACAGGGACAGACCGGTCCCCAGCAGTACTGTACCCCAGTGTTATACACGGACAGACCTGTCCCCACCAGTACTGTACCCCAGGGTTATACAGTGACAGACCTGTCCCCACCAGTATTGTACCCCAGTGTGAAGCAGTGACAGACATGTCCCCACCAGTACTGTACCCCAGTGTTATACAGTGACAGACCCGTCCCCACCATGACTGTACCCCAGTGTTATACAGTGACAGACCTGTCCCCACCAGTACTGTACCCCAGTGTTACACAGTGACAGACCCGTCCCCACCAGTACTGTACCCCAGGGTTATACAGGGACAGACCTGTCCCCACCAGTACTGTACCCCTGTGTTATACACGGACAGACCTGTCCCCACCAGTACTGTACCCCAGTGTGAAGCAGTGACAGACATGTCCCCACCAGTACTGTACCCCACTGTTATACAGTGACAGACCCGTCCCCACCATGACTGTACCCCAGTGTTATACAGTGACAGACCTGTCCCCACCAGTACTGTACCCCAGTGTTACACAGTGACAGACCCGTCCCCACCAGTACTGTACCCCAGGGTTATACAGTGACAGACCTGTCCCCTCCAGTACTGTACCCCAGTGTGAAGCAGTGACAGACATGTCCCCACCAGTACTGTACCCCAGTGTTATACAGTGACAGACCCGTCCCCACCAGTACTGTACCCCAGTGTTATACAGTGACAGACCTGTCCCCACCAGTACTGTACCCCAGTGTTATACAGTGACAGACCTGTCCCCACCCGTACTGTACCCTAGTGTTATAGTGACAGACCTGTCCCCACCAGTACTGTACCCCCGTGTTATACAGTGACAGACCTGTCCCCACCAGTACTGTATCCCAGTGTTATACAGTGACAGACCTGTCCCCACCAGTACTGTATCCCAGTGTTATACAAAGACAGACATGTCCCCACCAGTACTGTATCCCAGTGTTATACAGTGACAGACCGTCCCCACCAGTACTGTATCCCATTGTTATACAGTGACAGACCTGTCCTCACCAGTACTGTACCCTAGTGTGATACAGTGACAGACCTGTCCTCACTAGTACTGTACCCGAGTGTTATACAGGGACAGACCTGTCCCCACCAGTACTGTACCCCAGTGTTATACAGTGACAGACCTGTCCCCACCAGTACTGTACCCCAGTGTTATACAGTGACAGACCGTCCCCACCAGTACTGTATCCCAGTGTTATACAGTGACAGACCTGTCCTCACCAGTACTGTACCCCACTGTTATACAGGGACAGACTTGTCCCCACCAGTACTGTATCTCTGTGTTATACAGTGACAGACCCGTCCCCACCAGTACTGTATCCCAGTGTTATACAGTGACAGACCTGTCCCCACCAGTACTGTACCCTAGTGTTATAGTGACAGATCTGTCCCCATCAGTACTGTACCCCAGTGTTATACAGTGACAGACCTATACCCACAAGTACTGTATCCCAGTGTTATACGATGACAGACCTGTCCCCACCCGTACTGTACCCCAGTGTTACACAGTGACAGACTTGTCCCCACCAGTACTGTACCCCAGTGTTATACAGGGACAGACCTGTCCCCACCAGTACTGAATCCCAGTGTTATACAGTGACAGACCTGTCCCCACCTGTACTGTACCCCAGTGTTATACAGGGACAGACCTGTCCCCACCAGTACTGTATCCCAGTGTTATACAGTGACAGACCTGACCTCACCAGTACTGTACCCCAGTGTTATACAGTGACAGACCCGTCCCCACCAGTACTGTACCCCAGTGTTACACAGTGACAGACCTGTCCCCCCCAGTAATGTACCCCAGTGTTATACAGTGACAGACCTGTCCCCACCAGTACTGTACCCCAGTGTTGTACAGTGACAGACCCATCCTCACCGGTACTGTACCCCAGTGTTATACAGACACAGACCTGTCCCCACCAGTACTGTACCACAGTGTTATACAGTGACAGACCCGTCCCCACCAGTACTGTACCCTAGTGTTATACAGTGACAGACCTGTCCCCACCAGTACTGTACCCCAGTGTTATACAGGGACAGACCTGTCCCCACCAGTACTGTACCCCAGTGTTATACAGGGACAGACCTGTCCTCACCAGTACTGTACCCCAGTGTTATACAGGGACAGACCTGTCCCCACCAGTACTGTACCCCAGTATTATACAGTGACAGACCTGTCCTCACCAGTACTGTATCCCAGTGTTATACAGTGACAGACCTGTCCCCACCAGTACTGTACCCCAGTGTTATACAAAGACAGACTTGTCCCCACCAGTAATGTACCCCAGTGTTATACAGTCACAGACCTGTCCCCACCAGTACTGTACCCTAGTGTTATACAGGGACAGACCTGTCCCCACCAGTACTGTATCCCAGTGTTATACAGTGACAGACCTGTCCTCACCGATACTGTACCCCAGTGTTATACAGTGACAGACCTGTCCCCACCAGTACGGTACCCCAGTGTTATACAGTGACAGACCGTCCCCACCAGTACTGTATCCCAGTGTTATACAGTGACAGACCTGTCCCCACCAGTACTGTACCCCAGTGTTATACAGTGACAGACCCGTCCCCACCAGAACTGTACCCTAGTGTTATACAGTGACAGACGTGTCCCCACCAGTACTGTACCCTAGTGTTATAGTGACAGACCTGTCCCCACCAGTACTGTACCCCCGTGTCATACAGTGACAGACCTGTCCCCACCAGTACTGTATCCCAGTGTTATACAGTGACAGACCTGTCCCCACCAGTACTGTATCGCAGTGTTATACAGTGACAGACCCGTCCCCACCAGTACTGTATCCCAGTGTTATACAGTGACAGACCAGTCCCCACCAGTACTGTATCCCAGTGTTATACAGGGACAGACCAGTCCCCACCAGTACTGTATCCCAGTGTTATACAGTGACAGACCTGTCCCCACCAGTACTGTACCCCAGTGTTACACAGTGACAGACCTGTCCCCACCAGTACTGTATCCCAGTGTTATACAGTGACAGACCTGTCCCCACCAGTACTGTACCCCAGTGTTATACAGGGACAGACCGGTCCCCACCAGTACTGTATCCCAGTGTTATACAGTGACTGACCAGTCCCCACCAGTACTGTATCCCAGTGTTATACAGTGACAGACCTGTCCCCACCAGTACTGTGTCCCAGTGTTATACAGTGACAGACCGTCCCCACCAGTACTGTATCCCAGTGTTATACAGTGACAGACCTGTCCTCACCAGTACCGTACCCCAGTGTTATACAGTGACAGATCTATCCTCACCAGTACTGTACCCGAGTGTTATACAGGGACAGACCTGTCCCCACCAGTACTGTACCCGAGGGTTATACAGGGACAGACCTGTCCCCACCAGTCCTGGACCCCAGTGTAATACAGTGACAGACCTGTCCCCACCAGTACTGTACCCCAGTGTTACACAGTGACAGACCCGTCCCCACCAGTACAGTATCCCAGTGCTATACAGTGACAGACCAGTCCCCACCAGTACTGTACCCCAGTGTTATACAGTGACAGACCCGTCCCCCCAGTACTGTACCCCAGTGTTATACATTGACAGACCTGTCCCCACCAGTACTGTATCCCAGTGTTATACAGTGACAGACCCGTCCCCACCAGTACTGTATCCCAGTGTTATACAGTGACAGACCTGTCCCCACCTGTACTGTACCCTCGTGTTATAGTGACAGACCTGTCCCCACCAGTACTGTACCCCCGTGTTATACAGTGACACACCTGTCCCCACCAGTACTGTATCCCAGTGTTATACAGTGACAGACCTGTCCCCAGTAGTACTGTATCCCAGTGTTATACAGTGACAGACCCGTCCCCACCAGTACTGTATCCCAGTGTTATACAGTGACAGACCACTCCCCCCCAGTACTGTACCCCCGTGTTTCACAGGGACAGACCTGTCCCCACCAGTACTGTACCCCAGTGTTATACAGGGACAGACCTGACCCCCCCAGAACTATACCCCAGTGTTATACAGGGACAGACCCGTCCCCACCAGTACTGTACCCCAGGGTTATACAGGGACAGACCTGTCCCCACCAGTACTGTACCCCAGTGTTATACAGGGACAGACCTGTCCCCACCAGTAGTGTACCCCAGGGTTATACAGTGACAGACCTGTCCCCACCAGTACTGTACCCCAGTGTTATACAGTGACAGACCTGTCCCCACCAGTACTGTATCTCAGTGTTATACAGTGACAGACCCGTCACCACCAGTACTGTATCCCAGTGTTATACAGTGACAGACCTGTCCCCACCAGTACTGTACCCTAGTGCTATAGTGACAGATCTGTCCCCATCAGTACTGTACCCCAGTGTTATACAGTGACAGACCTGTCCCCACAAGTACTGTATTCCAGTGTTATACAGTGACAGACCTGTCCCCACCAGTACTGTACCCCAGTGTTATACAGGGACAGACCTGTCCCCACCAGTACTGTACCCCAGTGTTATACAGTGACAGACCTGACCTCACCAGTACTGTACCCCAGTGTTATACAGGGACAGACCTGTCCCCACCAGTACTGTACCCCAGTGTTATACAGTGACAGACCTGACCTCACCAGTACTGTACCCCAGTGTTATACAGGGACAGACCTGTCCCCACCAGTACTGTACCCCAGTGTTATAGTGACAGACCTGTCCCCACCAGTACTGTACCCCAGTGTGATACAGTGACAGACCCGTCCCCACCAGTACTGTACCCCAGTGTTATACAGGGACAGATTTGTCCCCACCAGTACTGTACCCCAGTGTTATAGTGACAGACCTGTCCCCACCAGTACTGTACCCCAGTGTTATACAGTGACAGACCTGTCCCCACCAATACTGTACCCCAGTGTTATACAGTGACAGACCTGTCCTCACCAGTACTGTACCCCAGTGTTATACAGGGACAGACCTGTCCCAACCAGTACTGTACCCCAGTGTTATACAGGGACAGACCTGTCCTCACCAGTACTGTACCCCAGTGTTATACAAAGACAGACATGTCCCCACCAGTACTGTACCCCAGTGTTATACAGGGACAGACCTGTCCTCACCAGTACTGTATCCCAGTGTTATACAGTGACAGACCTGTTCCCACCAGTACTGTACCCCAGTGTTATACAAAGACAGACATGTCCCCACCAGTACTGTACCCCAGTGTTATACAGTCACAGACCTGTCCCCACCAGTACTGTACCCTAGTGTTATACAGGGACAGACCTGTCCCCACCAGTACTGTATCCCAGTGTTATACAGTGACAGACCTGTCCTCACCGATACTGTACCCCAGTGTTATACAGTGACAGACCTGTCCCCACCTCAGTCCTGTACCCCAGTGTTACCCAGGGACAGATCTGTCCCCACCTCAGTCCTGTATCCCAGTGTTATACAGAGACAGACCCGTCCCCACCAGTACTGTACCCCAGTGTTATACAGGGACAGACCCGTCCCTACCAGTACTGTACCCCAGTGTTATACAGGGACAGACCTGTCCCCACCAGTACTGTACACCAGTGTTATACAGGGACACACCTGTCCCCACCAGTACTGTACCCCAGTGTTATACAGGGACAGACCTGTACCCACCAGTACTGTACACCAGTGTTATACAGGGACGGACCTGTCCCCACCAGTACTGTACCCCAATGTTATACAGTGGCAGACCTGTCCCCACCAGTATTGTACTCCAGTGTTATACAGGGACAGACCTGTACCCACCAGTACTGTACCCCAGTGTTATACAGGGACAGACCTGTCCCCACCAGTACTGTACCCCAGGGTTATACAGGGACAGACCTGTCCCCACCAGTACTGTAACCTAGTGTTATTCAGGGACAGACCTGTCTCCACCAGTACTGTACCCCAGTGTTATACAGTGACAGACCCGTCCCCACCAGTACTGTATCCCAGTGTTATACAGGGACAGACCTGTCCCCACCAGTACAGTACCCCAGTGTTATACAGTCACAGACCTGTCCCCACCAGTACTGTACCCCAGTGTTATACAGTAACCGACCTGTCCTCACCAGTACGGTACCCCAGTGTTATACAGTGACAGACCTGTCCCACCAGTACTGTACCCCAGCGTTATACAGTGACCGACCTGTCCTCACCAGTACGGTACCCCAGTGTTATACAGTGATAGACCTGTCCCCACCAGTACTGTACCCCAGCGTTATACAGTGACCGACCTGTCCTCACCAGTACTGTATCCCAGTGTTATACAGTGACAGACCTGTCCCCACCATTACTGTACCCCAGTGTTATACAGTGACCGACCTGTCCTCACCAGTACTGTACCCAGTATTATACAGTGACAGACCTGTCCCCACCAGTACTGTACCCCAGTGTTATACAGTGACAGCTCTGTCCCCACCAGTATTGTACCCCAGTGTTATACAGTGACAGACCTGTCCCCACCAGTACTGTACCCCAGTGTTATAAATTGACAGACCCGTCCCCACCAGTACTGTACCCCAGTGTTATACAGGGACAGACCTGTCCCCACCAGTACTGTACCCCAGTGTTATACAGGGATAGACCTGTCCCCACCAGTACTGTACCCCAGTGTTATACAGTGAGAGACCAGTCCCCACCAGTACTGTACCCAGTGTTATACAGTGACAGACCCGTCCCCACCAGTACTGTACCCCAGTGTTATACAGCGACAGACCTGTCCCCACCAGTACTGTACCCAGTGTTGTACAGGGACAGACCCGTCCCCACCAGTAATGTACCCCAGTGTTATACAGGGACAGACCTGTCCCCCACCAGTACTGTACCCCAGTGTTATACAGGGATAGACCTGTCCCCACCAGTACTGTACCCCAGTGTTATACAGTGAGAGACCCGTCCCCACCAGTACTGTACCCAGTGTTATACAGTGACAGACCTGTCCTCACCCGTACTGTACCCCAGTGTTATACAGGGACAGACCCGTCCCCACCAGTATTGTTCCCAGTGTTGTACAGGGACAGACCCGTCCCCACCAGTAGTGTTCCCAGTGTTGTACAGGGACAGACCTGTCCCCCCCAGTACTGTACCCCAGTGTTATACAGTGAGAGACCCGTACCCACCAGTACTGTACCCAGTGTTATACAGTGATAGACCTGTCCCCACCAGTACTGTACCCCAGTGTTATACAGGGACAGACCTGTCCTCACCAGTACTGTACCCCAGTGTTATACAGGGACAGACCCGTCCCCACCAGTACTGTACTCCAGTGTTATACAGTGACAGACCTGTCCCCACCAGTACTGTACGCCAGTGTTATACAGGGAGAGACCTGTCCCCACCAGTACTGTACCCCAGTGTTATACAGGGACAGACCCGTCCCCACCAGTACTGTACTCCAGTGTTATACAGTGACAGACCTGTCCCCACCAGTACTGTATCCCAGTGTTATACAGGGACAGACCTGTCCCCACCAGTACTGTACCAAGTGTTATACAGGGACAGATCTTTTCTCTCTCAGAATAGATCCCCGATATACCTCCAAGTGCACATCACTTTCACACCACTCTTTCAATTCCCCACAATTTGATGGAACACAGTGAGAAGTTCCTTCTCCTCATAACAGTCTTCCTAATGCCAGTTGGCTGGGTTTAGGTGTCCATAAGTTGCCCGTCCACCTCGGCGTCATTGCCTCGGAGACCAAGGCTGGCCGTGATTTCGAGAAGAATTTTGACACGGCCCTGCCCTCTCTGCTGCTGTTGCGACCGGTGTGAAATATGTCCAGCGGAGAGTGTCTGCAGGTAACGGCAGGCTTCAGGCTGAACTAGGCCCAAGAGCCACCTCTGCCTGACCCAACTCAGTGTGGGTCCTCGCGAGTTCACTCCAAAACCTCTGGCTCATTTCACATGAATCCTGAAGCGTGGAAGTTGAAAATAGAAAGACCCAGGGAATGTTTTGATGGAATTACTCTCTTGGGAACGTAACTGAGAGGCAGCAGACTAAGGGCATGTGTAAAGGCCAGAACATTGCCTAACTAACATCAGGACCCAAACCCCGTGGGCATGGTGCAGGACAAAATCGAATATTATGTTTTTAAAAATACCGTTCCGAAGTGCTGCCTAAAATAATTGGACGTTGGAGATAAAGATGATGCTTAAAACAGCTGCCCCAAACACAGGCCCTGAGAACCAAATTGCCGCGGACTATCTGTGCTCAGTCATGATGACCAGAGATTGTTGAGACGTGAAGGAGAAATTGGTGCGCCAATTCACCCCCTCGTCCTCTCCCCATTGGTTATTCACTCACCTTCGTCTGCGCGAGGATTTGAGTGCTTTTCCCACTCTATTAACGCCTTCCCGGTTATCGGAGTAAGGGTTGGCTCCCCTCATCACACTATAAGGAGATTGTGGGATCAAAGCCAACTTTAATTGCGCACTGTGGGAGGGTCAGTGCTGAGGGGGGTGCCGCACTGTCGGAGGGTCAGTGCTGAGGGAGTGGGCACTGTCGGAGGGTCAGTGCTGAGGGAGTGTCGCACTGTGGGAGGGTCAGTGCTGAGGGAAGTGCCGCACTGTCAGATGGTCAGTGCTGAGGGAGTGGGCACTGTCGGAGGGTCAGTGCTGGGGGAGTGGGCACTGTCGGAGGGACATTGCTGAGGGAGTGGGCACTGTCGGAGGGTCAGTGCTGGGGGAGTGGGCACTGTCGGAGGGTCAGTGCTGAGGGAGTGGGCACTGTCGGAGGGACATTGCTGAGGGAGTGCCGCACTGTCGGAGGGTCAGTGCTGGGGAGTGGGCACTGTCGGAGGGTCAGTGCTGAGGGAGTGGGCACTGTCGGAGGGTCAGTGCTGAGGGAAGTGGGCACTGTCGGAGGGTCAGTGCTGAGGGAGTGGGCACTGTCGGAGAGACATTGCTGAGGGAGTGCCTCACTGTCAGAGGGTCAGTGCTGGGGGAGTGGGCACTGTCGGAGGGTCAGTGCTGAGGGGAGTGGGCACTGTCGGAGGGACATTGCTGAGGGAGTGCCACACTGTAGGAGGGTCACTGCTGAGGGAGTGCCACACTGTCGGAGGGTCAGTGCTGAGGGGGTAGGTACTGTCGGAGGGTCAGTGCTGAGGGAGTGCCGCACTGTCAGAGGGTCAGTGTTGAGGGAGTGCCGCACTGTCGAAGGGTCAGTGCTGAGGGAGTGCCGCACTGTCGGAGGGTCAGTGCTGAGGGAAGTGGGCACTGTCAGAGGGTCAATGCTGAGGGAGTGCCGCACTGTCGGAGGGTCAGTGCTGAGGGAGTGCCGCACTGTCGGAGGGTCAGTGCTGAGGGAGTGGGCACTGTCGGAGGGTCAGAGCTGAGGGAGTGGGCACTGTCGGAGGGTCAGTGCTGAGGGTGTGCCGCACTGTCGGAGGGTCAGTGCTGGGGAATGCTGCACTGTGGGAGGGTCAGTGCTGAGGGAGTGGGCACTGTCGGAGGGTCAGTGCTGAGGGAGTGGGCACTGTGGGAGGGTCAGTGCTGAGGAGTGCCGCACTGTAGGAGGGTCAGTTGCTGAGGGAGTGGGCACTGTCAGAGGGTCAGTGCTGAGGGAGTGCCGCACTGTCGGAGGGGTCAGTGCTTAGGAGTGGGCACTGTCAGAGGGGTCAGTGCTGAGGAAGTGCTGCACTGTCGGAGGGTCAGTGCTGAGGGAGTGCCGCACTGTCGGAGGGTCAGTGCTGAGGGAGCGCCGCACTGTCGGAGGGTCAGTGCTGAGGGAGCGCCGCACTGTCGGAGGGTCAGTGCTGAGGAAGTGCCGCACTGTCGGAGAGTCAGTGCTGAGGGAGTGCCACACTGTCGGAGGGTCAGTGCTGAGGGAGTGGGCACTGTCAGAGGGTCAGTGCTGAGGGAGTGGGCACTGTCGGAGGGTCAGTGCTGAGGGAGTGCCACACTGTCGGAGGGTCAGTGCTGAGGGAGTGGGCACTGTCGGAGGGTCAGTGCTGAGGGAGTGGGCACTGTGGGAGGGTCAGTGCTGAGGGAGTGGGCACTGTCGGAGGGTCAGTGTTGAGGGAGTGCCGCACTGTCGGAGGGTCAGTGCTGAGGGAGTGCCGCACTGTCGGAGGGTCAGTGCTGAGGGAGCGCCGCACTGTCGGAGGGTCAGTGCTGAGGGAGTGCCACACTGTCGGAGGGTCAGTGCTGAGGGACGTGGGCACTGTCAGAGGGTCAGTGCTGAGGAAGTGCCGCACTGTCGGAGGGTCAGTGCTGAGGGAGTGCCGCACTGTCGGAGGGTCAGTGCTGAGGGAAGCGCCGCACTGTCGGAGGGTCAGTGCCGAGGGAGTGGGCACTGTCAGAGGGTCAGTGCTGAGGAAGTGCCGCACTGTCGGAGGGTCAGTGCTGAGGGAGTGCCGCACTGTCGCAGGGTCAGTGCTGAGGGAGTGCCGCACTGTCGGAGGGTCAATGCTGAGGGAGTGCCGCACTGTCGGAGGGTCAGTGCTGAGGGAGTGGGCACTGTCGGAGGGTCAGTGCTGAGGGAGTGGGCACTGTCGGAGGGTCAGTGCTGAGGAGTGGGCACTGTCGGAGGGTCAGTGCTGAGGGAGTGCCGCACTGTCGGAGGGTCAATGCTGAGGGAGTGCCGCACTGTCGGAGGGTCAGTGCTGAGGGAGTGGGCACTGTCGGAGGGTCAGTGCTGAGGGAGTGCTGCACTGTCGGAGGGTCAGTGCTGAGGGAGTGCCGCACTGTCGGAGGGTCAGTGCTGAGGGACTACCGCACAGTCAGAGGGTCAGTGCTGAGGGAGTGCAGCACTGTTTAATATGTTGCCCCTTAGTGGTGAGGTATGTGTTTGTTGCCATTGTGTAACGTATCGACTGGAAGCGCTGAACCCAGTTAAAGTCCTCCGTTGTCTGGGTGATGCCGTGGTCGTGAATGGTAGCCACATAAATGCACAACCTTTTCTCTCTCTCTCTCTCTCTCTCTCTCTCACACACCCTCTCTCCCTCTGTTTTTTGGCTCTCTCTCTCTCCCTCACTCTCTCTCTCTCTTTCTCTCTCTGCCTCTCTCTCTGCCTCTCTCTCCCTCACTCTCTTTCTCTTTCTCTCTCTCTGCCTCTCTCTCTCTCTCTCTGTCCCTCACTCTCTCTCTCCAGTTCCTGAGTGTACCGACTGGCTGTGAAATCTCCCCCCTGCAGAGGTGACACATTGACTGCTCCCCTGTAACATTGCTTGCCCGTCCCCATGGAATCGTCACGCTCTGAGACCCCGCTGTGAACCAGGAGCACCCCTATTCAAGGTGTGGGTTATGTTCGGGCTGGGCGGGCTCAATGGCCTTGTGAGTTTGGCAGGAGCTGGCCCTTTAAGGGTTAGTGAACCCATCTGCACGTGAACGCAGTGGGTGTTGGTGGGTGCCTCATCCCAACTCCCATCCATGGAACATGGCATCCATTCCCCCAAAACCGTCCTCATTTTCCCCACCGGCGCTTGGGGGGGCGCACGGTGAAGAGTTGTCACAGGGTCTGGAGTCACGTGGAAGGCCCAGACCAGGTACATCCTTCCCTGAAGGATGTTTGTGAACCAGATGGGGGTCTTCCCCCAACAATTGGATTCCGCGGTCCTCGGATTTTAACCGAGTTCAAATTCCACCGGTTGGACCGAGGGTCCCCCGGGGGCGTTAACCGGGTCTGGGTTACCAGTCCGGTGACAATACCCGAACCATTGCCTCCACAGCAGATGAGGATCCCCCGGGGGGGGAACCAATTATGAGATCGCATCTTCACAGCAACTGACAAGGTTCGTGTGGGCTCTCACTCAATTTCAATCGCACTGTGGCCTGTGGTGGGATTCAAACTCACAATCCGCCCCCCCCCCCCCACCCCCCTCCTCACTGACCCCACTAGCCTAGGGGGTTCCACCTCGCTGGTTCAGTAATGTGACCACTCCACTTCATTCCCTTGCCCAGCTCCATTTCCCTCCCCCCCCACCACCAGCGTCAGCG
>NC_092772.1:51426455-51428955 GCF_047496795.1 Chiloscyllium punctatum
GAGAGAAAGGGAGAGTGAGAGAGAGAGGGAAAGTGAGAGACTGAGAGGGAGACTGAGAGACTGAGAGAGCAAGAGGGAGACTGAGAAAGGGAGAGTGTGAATGTGTGAGAGAGTGGAAGAAGAAGAGAGTGAGAGAGCCTGACAAAGAAAGAGAGAGAGGGAGACAGAGAGAAAGGGAGAGTAAGAGAGTGAGAGGGACTGAGAGAGAAAGAGAGGCCGGTAGAGTGAAAAGAGAAATGGAATGAGAGGACTGAGAGAGGGAGAGAGAGAGAGAGAGAGAGAGAGAGACAGGGCGAGAGTTACTGAGAGAGTGAGAGAGAGGGAAACAGAAACTGAGAGAGGTGAGGGGGAATTTCTTCAGCCGGAGGGTGGGGAATCTGTGGGACTCATTGCGACAGAGGGCTGTGGGGGAACACGTCACTGAGTGTGTTGAAGACAGAGATCGAGGGAGGTTCTCGATGAGTGATGGTTAGGAGGAGAAGCAGGAGGGACGTCAACCATGCTTGAATGGCCAAGCAGACTCGATGGGCTGAATGGCCTAATGGCAGAGTCATGGACTTGTAGAGGCTACAGTATGGAAACAGGCCCTTCAGCCCAACAAGTCCATGCTTTCTCAATTAATCTAGTCCCATTTGCCTGCGTTGGGTCCTTACCTCTCCAAGCCCATCCCATCCATCTCCCTAAATGCCTCTCAAATTGGACCACCCCCCCGCTAGCTCTGACAGACACACCCCGCCCTCTGTGTGCAAAGGTGCAGCCCTCTGGTCCTCTCCCCTTGAACCCACCCCCTGCCCTGGGGAAAGGTTTATCTACACCTCTCATGATTGTATGAACTCGGTAAGTCATGGTCTCGACGGCTCCCATCCCCTTGAAAGACAGAACAGGCTCGATATGATGGGCTGAATGGCCGAATTCCACTCACGGACCTTTCCCCCGACCCAACCACAAGCCAATAGGAATTCGCCACCCCTCGGTCTCTCGAACCGAGTGGCAGGGTCAGGGCTGGGTGTGGAGGAGGAGGCCCTTCAGCCCTGAAGTCCCATGCTATCTCTCTCTCTCCCTCTCTCTCCACCTGCAGGTTAGTCCAGTCAGCTCCCACCTCCCACCTCCCACAGCCCCTAAACTCCCACCGACTGCACCCCTCCTTCACCCTTCAGGGGATGGGGGAGGGGACTCTGTTCCATTTGGGTGGGGGGTGGGATGGGGAAGGGTTGGCGGGGGGGGAGGGAAGGGGTACACCCAAGCAGGTTTCCCTCCAAACTCGCTCTCCAACGCCCCCTTCCCCATCAAGCCTGGGGATATTCACCCCCACACCTGGCTTCCCCACCAGACACACCCCATCCCTGAAAACACTAAAACCCACACCCTCCCCACCATACAGCCCCATAGTGCCCAGGGGTGTGCAGGTTAGGGTGGATTGACCATGGGAAATTGTCCCATAGTGCCCAGGGATGTGCAGGTTAGGGTGGATTGGCCATGGGAAATTGTCCCATAGTGCCCAGGGATGTGCAGGTTAGGGTGGATTGGCCATGGGAAATTGTCCCACCGTGCCCAGGGATGTGCAGGTTAGGGTGGATTGGCCATGGGAAATTGTCCCATAGTGTCCAGGGATATGCAGGTTAGGGTGGATTGGCCATGGGAAATTGTCCCATAGTGTCCAGGGATGTGCAGGTCAGGGTGGATTGGCCATGGGAAATTGTCCCATAGTGCCCAGGGATGTGCAGGTTAGGGTGGATTGGCCATGGGAAATTGTCCCATAGTGCCCAGGGATGTGTAGGTTAGGGTGGATTGGCCGAGGGAAATTACCCCATAGTGCCCAGGGATGTGCAGGTTAGGGTGGATTGGCCATGGGAAATTGTCCCATAGTGCCCAGGGATGTGTAGGTTAGGGTGGATTGGCCGAGGGAAATTGTCCCATAGTGCCCAGGGATGTGTAGGTTAGGGTGGATTGGCCATGGGAAATTGTCCCATAGTGCCCAGGGATGTGTAGGTTAGGGTGGATTGGCCATGGGAAATTGTCCCATAGTGCCCAGGGATGTGCAGGTTAGGGTGGATTGGCCATGGGAAATTGTCCCATCGTGCCCAGGGATGTGCAGGTTAGGGTGGATTGGCCATGGGAAATTGTCCCATAGTGTCCAGGGATATGCAGGTTAGGGTGGATTGGCCATGGGAAATTGTCCCATAGTGTCCAGAGATGTGCAGGTCAGGGTGGATTGGCCATGGGAAATTGTCCCATAGTGCCCAGGGATGTGCAGGTTAGGGTGGATTGGCCATGGGAAATTGTCCCATAGTGCCCAGGGATGTGTAGGTTAGGGTGGATTGGCCGAGGGAAATTGCCCCATAGTGCCCAGGGATGTGCAGGTTAGGGTGGATTGGCCATGGGAAATTGTCCCATAGTGCCCAGGGATGTGCAGGTTAGGGTGGATTGGCCATGGGAAATTGTCCCATAGTGCCCAGGATGTGTAGGTTTAGGGTGGATTGGCGAGGGAAATTGCCCCATA
>NC_092772.1:51433955-51448955 GCF_047496795.1 Chiloscyllium punctatum
CACACACATATACTCTCACACTCATACACAGACTCACACCCACAGAGTGACAGTCACACGCTCTCCCTCACACACATATACTCTCACACTCACTCACACAGACTCACACTCACAGAGTGACAATCACACGCTCTCCCTCACACACATATACTCTCACACTCACTCACACACAGACTCACATCCACAGAGTGACAGTCACACGCTCTCCCTCACACACATATACTCTCACACTCACACACAGACTCATGCCCACAGAGTGACAGTCACACGCTCTCCCTCACACACATATACTCTCACACTCACTCACACAGACTCACAACCACAGAGTGACAGTAACACGCTCTCCCTCACAAACATATGCTCTCACACTCACTCACACACAGACTCACACCCACAGAGTGACAGTAACACGCTCTCCTTCACACACATATACTCTCACACTCACACACACAGACTCACACCCACAGAGTGACAGTCACACGCTCTCCCTCACACACATATACTCTCACACTCACTCACACACAGACTCACACCCACAGAGTGACAGTCACACGCTCTCCCTCACACACATATACTCTCACACTCACACACACAGACTCACACCCACAGAGTGACAGTCACACACTCTCCCTCACACACATATACTCTCACACTAACTCACACAAACTCACACCCACAGAGTGACAGTCACACGCTCTCCCTCACACACATATTCTCTCACACTCACACAGACTCACACCCACAGAGTGACAGTCACACGCTCTCCCTCACACACATATACTCTCACACTCACTCACACACAGACTCACACCCACAGAGTGACAGTCACACGCTCTCCCTCACACACATATACTCTCACACTCACTCACACAAACTCACACCCACAGAGTGACAGTCACACGCTCTCCCTCACACACATATACTCTCAAACTCACACACAGACTCACACCCACAGAGTGACAGTCACACCCTCTCCCTCACACACATATACTCTCACACTCATACACAGACTCACACCCACAGAGTGACAGTCACACGCTCTCCCTCACACACATATACTCTCACACTCACTCACACAGACTCACACTCACAGAGTGACAATCACACGCTCTCCCTCACACACATATACTCTCACACTCACTCACACACAGACTCACACCCACAGAGTGACAGTCACACGCTCTCCCTCACACACATATACTCTCACACTCACACACAGACTCATGCCCACAGAGTGACAGTCACACGCTCTCCCTCACACACATATACTCTCACACTCATACACAGACTCACACCCACAGAGTGACAGTCACACGCTCTCCCTCACGCACATATACTCTCACACTCACACACAGACTCACACCCACAGAGTGACAGTCACATGCTCTCCCTCACACACATATACTCTCACACTCACACACAGACTCACACCCACAGAGTGACAGTCACACGCTCTCCCTCACACACATATACTCTCACACTCACTCACACAGACTCACACCCACAGAGTGACAGTCACACGCTCTCCCTCACACACATATACTCTCACACTCACACACGGACTCACACCCACAGAGTGACAGTCACACGCTCTCCGTCACACACATATACTCTCACACTCACTCACACAAACTCACACCCACAGAGTGACAGTCACACGCTCTCCCTCACACACATATACTCTCAAACTCACTCACACAAACTCACACCCACAGAGTGACAGTCACACGCTCTCCCTCACACACATATACTCTCACATTCACACACAGACTCACACCCACAGAGTGACAGTCACACCCTCTCCCTCACACACATATACTCTCACACTCATACACAGACTCACACCCACAGAGTGACAGTCACACGCTCTCCCTCACACACATATACTCTCACACTCACTCACACAGACTCACACTCACAGAGTGACAGTCACACGCTCTCCCTCACACACATATACTCTCACACTCACACACAGACTCACCCACAGAGTGACAGTCACACGCTCACCCTCACACACATATACTCTCACACTCACACACAGACTCACACCCACAGAGTGACAGTCACACGCTCTCCCTCACACACATATACTCTCACACTCACTCACACAAACTCACACCCACAGAGTGACAGTCACACGCTCTCCCTCACACACATATACTCTCACACTCACACACAGACTCACACCCACAGAGTGACAGTCACACCCTCTCCCTCACACACATATACTCTCACACTCATACACAGACTCACACCCACAGAGTGACAGTCACACGCTCTCCCTCACACACATATACTCTCACACTCACTCACACAGACTCACACTCACAGAGTGACAGTCACACGCTCTCCCTCACACACATATACTCTCACACTCACTCACACAAACTCACACCCACAGAGTGACAGTCACACGCTCTCCCTCACACACATATACTCTCACACTCACTCACACAAACTCACACCCACAGAGTGACAGTCACACACTCTCCCTCACACACATATACTCTCACACTCACACACAGACTCACACCCACAGAGTGACAGTCACACGCTCTCCCTCACACACATATACTCTCACACTCATACACAGACTCACACCCACAGAGTGACAGTCACACGCTCTCCCTCACACACATATACTCTCACACTCACTCACACAGACTCACACTCACAGAGTGACAGTCACACGCTCTCCCTCACACACATATACTCTCACACTCACACACAGACTCATACCCACAGAGTGACAGTCACACCCTCTCCCTCACACACATATACTCTCACACTCATACACAGACTCACACCCACAGAGTGACAGTCACACGCTCTCCCTCACACACATATACTCTCACACTCACACACACAGACTCATACCCACAGAGTGACAGTCACACGCTCTCCCTCACACACATATACTCTCACACTCACACACAGACTCACACCCACAGAGTGACAGTCACACGCTCTCCCTCACACACATATACTCTCACACTCACACACACAGACTCACACCCACAGAGTGACAGTCACACGCTCTCCCTCACACACATATACTCTCACACTCACACACAGACTCATACCCACAGAGTGACAGTCACACCCTCTCCCTCACACACATATACTCTCACACTCATACACAGACTCACACCCACAGAGTGACAGTCACACGCTCTCCCTCACACACATATACTCTCACTCACTCACACACAGACTCACACCCACAGAGTGACAGTCACACGCTCTCCCTCACACACATATACTCTCACACTCACACACACAGACTCACACCCACAGGGTGACAGTCACACACTCTCCCTCACACACATATACTCTCACACTAACTCACACAGACTCACACCCACAGAGTGACAGTCACACGCTCTCCCTCACACACATATACTCTCACACTCACACACACAGACTCACACCCACAGAGTGACAGTCACACGCTCTCCCTCACACACATATACTCTCACACTCACTCACACAAACTCACACCCACAGAGTGACAGTCACACCCTCTCCCTCACACACATATACTCTCACACTCATACACAGACTCACACCCACAGAGTGACAGTCACACGCTCTCCCTCACACACATATACTCTCACACTCACTCACACAGACTCACACTCACAGAGTGACAATCACACCCTCTCCCTCACACACATATACTCTCACACTCACTCACACACAGACTTACACCCACAGAGTGACAGTCACACGCTCTCCCTCACACACATATACTCTCACACTCACTCACACACAGACTCACACCCACAGAGTGACAGTCACACGCTCTCCCTCACACACATATACTCTCACACTCACACACAGACTCATACCCACAGAGTGACAGTCACACCCTCTCCCTCACACACATATACTCTCACACTCACTCACACAAACTCACACCCACAGAGTGACAGTCACACGCTCTCCCTCACACACATATACTTTCACACTCATACACAGACTCACACCCACAGAGTGACAGTCACATGCTCTCCCTCACACACATATACTCTCACACTCACTCACACAAACTCACACCCACAGAGTGACAGTCACACGCTCTCCCTCACACACATATACTCTCACACTCATACACAGACTCACACCCACAGAGTGACAGTCACACGCTCTCCCTCACACACATATACTCTCACACTCACACACAGACTCATACCCACAGAGTGACAGTCACATGCTCTCCCTCACACACATATACTCTCACACTCACACACAGACTCACACCCACAGAGTGACAGTCACACGCTCTCCCTCACACACACATATACTCTCACACTCACTCACACAGACTCACACCCACAGAGTGACAGTCACACGCTCTCCCTCACACACATATACTCTCACACTCACACACGGACTCACACCCACAGAGTGACAGTCACACGCTCTCCCTCACACACGTATACTCTCACACTCACTCACACAAACTCACACCCACAGAGTGACAGTCACACGCTCTCCCTCACACACATATACTCTCACACTCACTCACACAAACTCACACCCACAGAGTGACAGTCACACGCTCTCCCTCACACACATATACTCTCACACTCACACACAGACTCACACCCACAGAGTGACAGTCACACCCTCTCCCTCACACACATATACTCTCACACTCATACACAGACTCACACCCACAGAGTGACAGTCACACGCTCTCCCTCACACACATATACTCTCACACTCACACACAGACTCACACCCACAGAGTCACAGTCACACGCTCACCCTCACACACATATACTCTCACACTCACACACAGACTCACACCCACAGAGTGACAGTCACACGCTCTCCCTCACACACATATACTCTCACACTCACTCACACAAACTCACACCCACAGAGTGACAGTCACACGCTCTCCCTCACACACATATACTCTCACACTCACTCACACAAACTCACACCCACAGAGTGACAGTCACACGCTCTCCCTCACACACATATACTCTCACACTCACACACAGACTCACACCCACAGAGTGACAGTCACACCCTCTCCCTCACACACATATACTCTCACACTCATACACAGACTCACACCCACAGAGTGACAGTCACACGCTCTCCCTCACACACAAATACTCTCACACTCACTCACACAGACTCACACTCACAGAGTGACAGTCACACGCTCTCCCTCACACACATATACTCTCACACTCACTCACACAAACTCACACCCACAGAGTGACAGTCACACGCTCTCCCTCACACACATATACTCTCACACTCACTCGCACAAACTCACACCCACAGAGTGACAGTCACACACTCTCCCTCACACACATATACTCTCACACTCACACAC
This sequence comes from Chiloscyllium punctatum, assembly GCF_047496795.1. NCBI lineage: Eukaryota > Metazoa > Chordata > Chondrichthyes > Orectolobiformes > Hemiscylliidae > Chiloscyllium > Chiloscyllium punctatum. The sequence goes on from NC_092772.1 coordinate 51,439,315, forward strand.
AGACTCACACCCACAGAGTGACAGTCACACCCTCTCCCTCACACACATATACTCTCACACTCATACACAGACTCACATCCACAGAGTGACAGTCACACGCTCTCCCTCACACACATATACTCTCACACTCACTCACACAGACTCACACTCACAGAGTGACAGTCACACGCTCTCCCTCACACACATACACTCTCACACTCACTCACACAAACTCACACCCACAGAGTGACAGTCACACGCTCTCCCTCACACACATATACTCTCACACTCATACACAGACTCACACCCACAGAGTGACAGTCACACGCTCTCCCTCACACACATATACTCTCACACTCACTCACACAGACTCACACTCACAGAGTGACAGTCACACGCTCTCCCTCACACACATATACTCTCACACTCACACACAGACTCATACCCACAGAGTGACAGTCACACCCTCTCCCTCACACACATATACTCTCACACTCATACACAGACTCACACCCACAGAGTGACAGTCACACGCTCTCCCTCACACACATATACTCTCACACTCACACACACAGACTCATACCCACAGAGTGACAGTCACACGCTCTCCCTCACACACATATACTCTCACACTCACACACAGACTCACACCCACAGAGTGACAGTCACACGCTCTCCCTCACACACATATACTCTCACACTCACACACACAGACTCACACCCACAGAGTGACAGTCACACACTCTCCCTCACACACATATACTCTCACACTAACTCACACAGACTCACACCCACAGAGTGACAGTCACACGCTCTCCCTCACACACATATACTCTCACACTCACACACACAGACTCACACCCACAGAGTGACAGTCACACGCTCTCCCTCACACACATATACTCTCACACTCACTCACACAAACTCACACCCACAGAGTGACAGTCACACCCTCTCCCTCACACACATATACTCTCACACTCATACACAGACTCACACCCACAGAGTGACAGTCACACGCTCTCCCTCACACACATATACTCTCACACTCACTCACACAGACTCACACTCACAGAGTGACAATCACACCCTCTCCCTCACACACATATACTCTCACACTCACTCACACACAGACTTACACCCACAGAGTGACAGTCACACGCTCTCCCTCACACACATATACTCTCACACTCACTCACACACAGACTCACACCCACAGAGTGACAGTCACACGCTCTCCCTCACACACATATACTCTCACACTCACACACAGACTCATACCCACAGAGTGACAGTCACACCCTCTCCCTCACACACATATACTCTCACACTCACTCACACAAACTCACACCCACAGAGTGACAGTCACACGCTCTCCCTCACACACATATACTTTCACACTCATACACAGACTCACACCCACAGAGTGACAGTCACATGCTCTCCCTCACACACATATACTCTCACACTCACTCACACAAACTCACACCCACAGAGTGACAGTCACACGCTCTCCCTCACACACATATACTCTCACACTCACACACAGACTCACACCCACAGAGTGACAGTCACACGCTCTCCCTCACACACATATACTCTCACACTCACACACAGACTCATACCCACAGAGTGACAGTCACATGCTCTCCCTCACAAACATATACTCTCACACTCACACACAGACTCACACCCACAGAGTGACAGTCACACGCTCTCCCTCACACACACATATACTCTCACACTCACTCACACAGACTCACACCCACAGAGTGACAGTCACACGCTCTCCCTCACACACATATACTCTCACACTCACACACGGACTCACACCCACAGAGTGACAGTCACACGCTCTCCCTCACACACGTATACTCTCACACTCACTCACACAAACTCACACCCACAGAGTGACAGTCACACGCTCTCCCTCACACACATATACTCTCACACTCACTCACACAAACTCACACCCACAGAGTGACAGTCACACGCTCTCCCTCACACACATATACTCTCACACTCACACACAGACTCACACCCACAGAGTGACAGTCACACCCTCTCCCTCACACACATATACTCTCACACTCATACACAGACTCACACCCACAGAGTGACAGTCACACGCTCTCCCTCACACACATATACTCTCACACTCACTCACACAGACTCACACTCACAGAGTGACAGTCACACGCTCTCCCTCACACACATATACTCTCACACTCACACACAGACTCACACCCACAGAGTGACAGTCACACGCTCACCCTCACACACATATACTCTCACACTCACACACAGACTCACACCCACAGAGTGACAGTCACACGCTCTCCCTCACACACATATACTCTCACACTCACTCACACAAACTCACACCCACAGAGTGACAGTCACACGCTCTCCCTCACACACATATACTCTCACACTCACTCACACAAACTCACACCCACAGAGTGACAGTCACACGCTCTCCCTCACACACATATACTCTCACACTCACACACAGACTCACACCCACAGAGTGACAGTCACACCCTCTCCCTCACACACATATACTCTCACACTCATACACAGACTCACACCCACAGAGTGACAGTCACACGCTCTCCCTCACACACAAATACTCTCACACTCACTCACACAGACTCACACTCACAGAGTGACAGTCACACGCTCTCCCTCACACACATATACTCTCACACTCACTCACACAAACTCACACCCACAGAGTGACAGTCACACGCTCTCCCTCACACACATATACTCTCACACTCACTCGCACAAACTCACACCCACAGAGTGACAGTCACACACTCTCCCTCACACACATATACTCTCACACTCACACACAGACTCACACCCACAGAGTGACAGTCACACCCTCTCCCTCACACACATATACTCTCACACTCATACACAGACTCACACCCACAGAGTGACAGTCACACGCTCTCCCTCACACACATATACTCTCACACTCACTCACACAGACTCACACTCACAGAGTGACAGTCACACGCTCTCCCTCACACACATACACTCTCACACTCACTCACACAAACTCACACCCACAGAGTGACAGTCACACGCTCTCCCTCACACACATATACTCTTACACTCACTCACACAAACTCACACCCACAGAGTGACAGTCACACGCTCTCCCTCACACACATATACTCTCACACTCACACACAGACTCACACCCACAGAGTGACAGTCACACACTCTCCCTCACACACATATACTCTCACACTCACACACACAGACTCACACCCACAGAGTGACAGTGACACGCTCTCCCTCATACACATATACTCTCACACTCATACACAGACTCACACCCACAGAGTGACAGTCACACACTCTCCCTCACACACATATACTCTCACACTCACACACACAGACTCACACCCACAGAGTGACAGTCACACGCTCTCCCTCACACACATATACTCTCACACTCACACACAGACTCACACCCACAGAGTGACAGTCACACCCTCTCCCTCACACACATATACTCTCACACTCATACACAGACTCACACCCACAGAGTGACAGTCACACGCTCTCCCTCACACACATATACTCTCACACTCACTCACACAGACTCACACTCACAGAGTGACAGTCACACCCTCTCCCTCACACACATATACTCTCACACTCATACACAGACTCACACCCACAGAGTGACAGTCACACGCTCTCCCTCACACACATATACTCTCACACTCACTCACAGACTCACACCAACAGAGTGACAGTCACACGCTCTCCCTCACACACATATACTCTCACACTCACACACGGACTCACACCCACAGAGTGACAGTCACACGCTCTCCCTCACACACATATACTCTCACACTCACTCACACAGACTCACACTCACAGAGTGACAGTCACACCCTCTCCCTCACACACATATACTCTCACACTCATACACAGACTCACACTCACAGAGTGACAGTCACACGCTCTCCCTCACACACATATACTCTCACACTCACTCACAGACTCACACCCACAGAGTGACAGTCACACGCTCTCCCTCACACACATATACTCTCACACTCACACACACAGACTCACACCCACAGAGTGACAGTCACACGCTCTCCCTCACACACAGACTCACACCCACAGAGTGACAGTCACACGCTCTCCCTCACACACATATACTCTCACACTCACACACAGACTCACACCCACAGAGTGACAGTCGCACGCTCTCCCTCACACACATATACTCTCACACTCACACACAGACTCACACACACAGAGTGACACACACTCTCACACACACATACACACGCACACACGTACTCTCTCACATACACAGGGACGCACACAGACTGACACGCACACGCTCTCACACACACAGACACACACACAGACACACATACACACACACACACATACACGCCCACACACACACAGAGTAACACTCACACACACGCTCTCACCCACACACGCACACACAGAGTAACACTCACACACACGCTCCCACACACACACACACACAGAGTAACACTCACACACACGCTCTCACCCACACACACACACACACAGAGTAACACTCACACACACGCTCCCACACACACACACACACACAGAGTAACACTCACACACACGCTCCCACACACACACACATACACGCCCACACACACACAGAGTAACACTCACACACACGCTCCCACACATACACACACACACACACACACACACACAGAGTAACACTCACACACACGCTCCCACACACACACACATACACGCCCACACACACACAGAGTAACACTCACACACACGCTCTCACCCACACACACACACACAGAGTAACACTCACACACACGCTCCCACACACACACACACACACAGAGTAACACTCACACACACGCTCTCACCCACACACACACGCACGCCCACACACACACAGAGTAACACTCACACACACGCTCTCACCCACACACACACACACAGAGTAACACTCACACACACGCTCCCACACACACACACATACATGCCCACACACACACACACAGAGTAACACTCACACACACGCTCTCACACACACACACACATACACAGAGTAACACTCACACACACGCTCCCACACACACACACATGCACGCCCACACACACACAGAGTAACACTCACACACACGCTCTCACCCACACACACACACACAGAGTAACACTCACACACACGCTCCCACACACACACACACACACAGAGTAACACTCACACACACGCTCCCACACACACACACATACACGCCCACACACACACAGAGCAACACTCCCACACACGCTCTCACCCACACACACACACACGCCCACACACACACAGAGTAACACTCACACACACGCTCTCACCCACACACACACACACAGAGTAACACTCACACACACGCTCCCACACACACACACACACACAGTGTAACACTCACACACACGATCCCACACACACACACATACACGCCCACACACACACACACAGAGTAACACTCACACACACGCTCCCACACATACACACACACACACACACAGAGTAACACTCACACACACATACACGCCCACACACACACACACAGAGTAACACTCACACACACGCTCCCACACACACACACACACACAGTGTAACACTCACACACACGATCCCACACACACACACATACACGCCCACACACACACAGAGTAACACTCACACACACGCTCCCACACATACACACACACACACACACAGAGTAACACTCACACACACATACACGCCCACACACACACACACAGAGTAACACTCACACACACGCTCCCACACACACACACATACACGCCCACACACACACAGAGTAACACTCACACACACGCTCTCACCCACACACACACACAGAGTAACACTCACACACACGCTCCCACACACACACACATACACGCACACACACACACACACAGAGTAACACTCACACACACGCTCCCACACATACACACACACACACACACACACACACAGAGTAACACTCACACACACATACACGCCCACACACACACACACAGAGTAACACTCACACACACGCTCCCACACACACACACACACACACACACACACACACAGAGTAACACTCACACACACGCTCTCACCCACACACACACACACAGAGTAACACTCACACACACGCTCCCACACACACACACACACACACAGTGTAACACTCACACACACGCTCCCACACACACATATACTCTCACACTCACACACACAGACTCACACCCACAGAGTGACAGTCACACGCTCTCCCTCACACACATATACTCTCACACTTATACACAGACTCACACCCACAGAGTGACAGTCACATGCTCTCCCTCACACACATATACTCTCACACTCACACACAGACTCACACCCACAGAGTGACAGTCACACGCTCTCCCTCACACACATATACTCTCACACTCACTCACACAGACTCACACTCACAGAGTGACAGTCACACCCTCTCCCTCACACACATATACTCTCACACTCATACACAGACTCACACTCACAGAGTGACAGTCACACGCTCTCCCTCACACACATATACTCTCACACTCACTCACAGACTCACACCCACAGAGTGACAGTCACACGCTCTCCCTCACACACATATACTCTCACACTCACACACACAGACTCACACCCACAGAGTGACAGTCACACGCTCTCCCTCACACACATATACTCTCACACTCACACACAGACTCACACCCACAGAGTGACAGTCGCACGCTCTCCCTCACACACATATACTCTCACACTCACACACAGACTCACACACACAGAGTGACACACACTCTCACACACACATACACACGCACACACGTACTCTCTCACATACACAGGGACGCACACAGACTGACACGCACACGCTCTCACACACACAGACACACACACAGACACACATACACACACACACACATACACGCCCACACACACACAGAGTAACACTCACACACACGCTCCCACACACACACACACATACACGCCCACACACACACAGAGTAACACTCACACACACGCTCTCACCCACACACACACACACAGAGTAACACTCACACACACGCTCTCACCCACACACACACACACACAGAGTAACACTCACACACACGCTCCCACACACACACACACACACAGAGTAACACTCACACACACGCTCCCACACACACACACATACACGCCCAGACACACACACACAGAGTAACACTCACACACACGCTCCCACACACACACACACACACAGAGTAACACTCACACACACGCTCCCACACACACACACACATACACGCCCACACACACAGAGTAACACTCACACACACGCTCTCACCCACACACACACAGAGTAACACTCACACACACGCTCCCACACACACACACACACACACAGAGTAACACTCACACACACGCTCTCACCCACACACACACGCACGCCCACACACACACAGAGTAACACTCACACACACGCTCTCACCCACACACACACACACAGAGTAACACTCACACACACGCTCCCACACACACACACATACATGCCCACACACACACACACAGAGTAACACTCACACACACGCTCTCACACACACACACATACACAGAGTAACACTCACACACACGCTCCCACACACACACACATACATGCCCACACACACACACACAGAGTAACACTCACACACACGCTCTCACACACACACACACACAGAGTAACACTCACACACACGCTCCCACACACACACACATACATGCCCACACACACACACACAGAGTAACACTCACACACACGCTCTCACACACACACACATACACAGAGTAACACTCACACACACGCTCCCACACACACACACATACATGCCCACACACACACACACAGAGTAACACTCACACACACGCTCTCACACACACACACATACACAGAGTAACACTCACACACACGCTCCCACACACACACACACATACACGCCCACACACACACAGAGTAACACTCACACACACGCTCTCACCCACACACACACACACAGAGTAACACTCACACACACGCTCCCACACACACACACACACACACACAGAGTAACACTCACACACACGCTCCCACACACACACACATACACGCCCACACACACACAGAGTAACACTCACACACACGCTCTCACCCACACACACACACACGCCCACACACACACAGAGTAACACTCACACACACGCTCTCACCCACACACACACACACAGAGTAACACTCACACACACGCTCCCACACACACACACACACACAGTGTAACACTCACACACACGCTCCCACACACACACACATACACGCCCACACACACACACACAGAGTAACACTCACACACACGCTCCCACACATACACACACACACACACAGAGTAACACTCACACACACATACACGCCCACACACACACACACAGAGTAACACTCACACACACGCTCCCACACACACACACACACACAGTGTAACACTCACACATACGATCCCACACACACACACATACACGCCCACACACACACAGAGTAACACTCACACACACGCTCCCACACATACACACACACACACACACACACAGAGTAACACTCACACACACATACACGCCCACACACACACACACAGAGTAACACTCACACACACGCTCCCACACACACACACATACACGCCCACACACACACAGAGTAACACTCACACACACGCTCTCACCCACACACACACACAGAGTAACACTCACACACACGCTCCCACACACACACACATACACGCACACACACACACACAGAGTAACACTCACACACACGCTCCCACACATACACACACACACACACACACACACACAGAGTAACACTCACACACACATACACGCCCACACACACACACACAGAGTAACACTCACACACACGCTCCCACACACACACACACACACACACACAGAGTAACACTCACACACACGCTCTCACCCACACACACACACACAGAGTAACACTCACACACACGCTCCCACACACACACACACACACAGTGTAACACTCACACACACGCTCCCACACACACACACATACACGCCCACACACACACACAGAGTAACACTCACACACACGCTCCCACACATACACACACACACACACAGAGTAACACTCACACACACATACACGCCCACACACACACACACAGAGTAACACTCACACACACGCTCCCACACACACACACACACACAGTGTAACACTCACACACACGATCCCACACACACACACATACACGCCCACACACACACAGAGTAACACTCACACACACGCTCCCACACACACACACACACACACACACACAGGGTAACACTCACACACACATACACGCCCACACACACACACACACAGAGTAACACTCACACACACGCTCCCACACACACACACATACATGCCCACACACACACAGAGTAACACTCACACACACGCTCTCACCCACACACACACACAGAGTAACACTCACACACACGCTCCCACACACACACACATACACGCCCACACACACACAGAGTAACACTCACACACACGCTCTCACACACACACACACACAGAGTAACACTCACACACACGCTCCCACACACACACACA
>NC_092772.1:51458955-51468955 GCF_047496795.1 Chiloscyllium punctatum
ATCCCGCAATCAACTTATCAAACATCGATTGCGGTGTGTTTCATTAAAAGTTAAGAACAAACAGACCGACTCACGGGCCAGAAAGAGACGGGTGAGGGGGGGTGATATCAGACCTGAGAAAGTGGCAAAGAAAGTTGGAAAGGAATTAACCACGCGCTGACCTCGAAAATTCCTGCCTGCATCTCAGACTTTGAACACAATGGGGAAAAAAAAGGTAGGTAGCAGCCTGGGTGAGAGATAGGCGCTCAATCTGCAGTCCATGTTATAAACTCCTGCTTCGGAAATCAAACCAGTCAGACTCCAGGTTAAAACGCAGACAGATCCTAAATGAGGTCTCACACCAAACATTGCATTGTCTGACCTGAGGCGCCGCCTCTTGGACACTGATAATTCCTGATAAACTATCTCACCTTGGTTTGTTGAAAGAAATTCTGGGATTTGTATATTCATCATTTGAAACCTGCACCTCCATTCGACCTGATTAAAGATTTGCTCCAGCGTGTTCAGTACATTCACTTCAGGTGTGTGACCATTTGATCATTTGCTGATAAATTCCGTGACTGAATTCTCCTCTCTCACCACACTTGAGGGAGTGACCCTCCAAAAGCTTGTGATTTCAAATAAACTTGTTGGACTACAACCAGGTGTTGTGTGATTTTATTGACCAAGGTGAGAGTAGACAGGCTAACAAGTTTAGATCTCACGGAATACAGGGAGAACTAGCCATTTGGATACAGAACTGGCTCGAAGGTAGAAGACAGAGGGTGGTGGTGGAGGGTTGTTTTTCAGACTGGAGGCCTGTGACCAGTGGAGTGCCACAAGGATCGGTGCTAAGTTCTCTACTTTTTGTCATTTACATAAATGATTTGGATGTGAACATAAGAGGTACAGTTAGTAAGTTTGCAGATGACACCAAATTTGGAGGTGTCGTGGACATCGAAGAGGGTTACCTCAGATTACAACTCAATCTTGACCAGATGGGCCAATGGGCTGAGGAGTGGCAGATGGAGTTTAATTCAGATAAATGTGAGGTGCTGCATTTTGGGAAAGCAAATCTAAGCAGGACTTATACACTTAATGGTAAGGTCCTAGGGAGTGTTGCTGAACAAAGAGACCTTGGAGTGCCGGTTCATAGCTCCTTGAAAGTGGAGTCACAGGTAGATAGGATAGTGAAGGCAGCGTTTGGTATGCTTTCCTTTATTGGTCAGAGTATTGAGCACAGGAGTTGGGAGGTCATGTTGCGGTTGTATAGGACACTGGTTAGGCCACTGTTGGAATATTGTGTGCAATTCTGGTCCCCTTCCTATCGGAAAGATGTTGTGAAACTTGAAAGGGTTCAGAAAAGATTTACAAGGATGTTGCCAGGGTTGGAGGGTCTGAGCTACAGGGAGAGGCTGAACAGGCTGGGGCTGTTTTCCCTGGAGCGTTAGAGGCTGAGGGGTGACCTTATAGAGGTTTATAAAATCATGAGGGACATGGATAGGATAAATCGACAAGGTCTATTCCCTGGGGTGGGGGAGTCCAGAACTAGAGGGGCATAGGTTTAGGGTGAGAGGGGAAAGATATAAAAGAGACCTAAGGGGCACCTTTTCCACCCAGAGGGTGATACGTGTATGGAATGAGCTGCCAGAGGATGTGGTGGAGGCTGGTACAATGACAGCATTTAAAAGGCATCTGGATGGGGACATGAACAGGAAGGGTTTGGAGGGATATGGGCCGGGTGCTGACAGGTGGGACTCAGTGGTTAGCACTGCTGCATAACAGTGCCATGGAGTTGGGTTCGATCCCACCCTCGGGCGACTGACTGTGTGGAGTTTGCACATCCTCCCCGTGTCGGCGTGGGTTTCCTCCCACAGTCCAAAGATGTGCAGGTTAGGGTGGGTTGCCCATGGGAAATTGTCCCATAGTGCCCAGGGGTGTGCAGGTTAGGGTGGGTTGGCCATGGGAAATTATCCCATAGTGCCCAGGAATGTGCAGGTTAGGGTGGGTTGGCCATGGGAAATTGTCCCATAGTGTCCAGGGATGTGCAGGTTAGGGTGGGTTGGCCATGGGAAATTGTCCCATCGTGCCCAGGGATGTGCAGGTTAGGGTGGATTGGCCATGGGAAATTGTCCCATAGTGCCCAGTGATGTGCAGGTTAGGGTGGATTGGCCATGGGAAATTGTCCCATAGTGCCCAGGAATGTGCAGGTTAGGGTGGATTGGCCATGGGAAATTGTCCCATAGTGCCCAGGGATGCGCAGGTTAGGGTGGATTGGCCATGGGAAATTGTCCCATAGTGTCCAGGGATGTGTAGGTTAGGGTGGATTGGCCATGGGAAATTGTCCCATAGTGCCCAGGGATGTGCAGGTTAGGGTGGATTGGTCATGGGAAATTGTCCCATCATGCCCAGGGATGTGCAGGTTAGGGTGGATTGGCCATGGGAATGGCAGGGTTAGGGGGGAATGACCATGGGAATGGCAGGGTTAGGGGGGAATGACCATGGGGAATGGCTGGGTTAGGGGTGGAATGACCATGTGGAATGGATGCGTTAGGGGTGGAATGACCATGGGAATGGCAGGGTTAGGGGTGGAATGACCATGGGGAATGGCTGGGTTAGGGGTGGAATGACCATGTGGAATGGATGCGTTAGGGGTGGAATGACCATGGGGAATGGCAGGGTTAGGGGGGAATTACCATGGGGAAGGGCAGGGTTAGGGGGGAATGACCATGTGGAAGGGCAGGGTTAGGGGGGAATGACCATGGGGAAGGGCAGGGTTAGGGGGGAATGACCATGGGGAAGGGCAGGGTTAGGGGTGGAATGACCATGGGGAAGGGCAGGGTTAGGGGTGGAATGACCATGGGGAATGGCTGGGTTAGGGGTGGAATGACAATTGGGAATGGCTGGGTTAGGAGTGGAATGACCATTGGGAATGGCATGGCTAGGGGGGGGAAGGACCATGGGGAAGGGCAGGGTTAGGGGGCAAGGACCATGGGGAAGGGTAGGTTTCGTGGTGGAATGACCATGGGGATAGGCAGGGTTAGGGGGAATGACCATTGGGAAAGACAGGTTTTGGGGGGAATGTCCATTGGGAAAGGCAGTGTTAGGCATGGACGGTCCATGGGGAAGGGTGGCGTTAGGGGTGGAATGACAATGGGGACTGGCAGGGTTAGGGGTGGACAGACCATGGGGAATGGCAGGGTTAGGGGGGAATGACCATGGGGAAGGGCAGGGTTAGGGGGGAATGACCATGGGGAATGGCAGGGTTAGGGGTGGAAATACCATGGGGAAAGGGAGGGTTAGGGGTGGAAATACCATGGGGAAAGGGAGGGTTAGGTGTGGAATGACCATGAGGAATGGCAGGGTTAGGGGTGGAATGACCATGAGGAATGGCAGGGTTAGGGGTGGAATGACCATGGGGAATGGCAGGGTTAGGGGGGAATGACCATAGGGAATGGCAGGCTTAGGGGCGAATAACCATGGGGACTGGTAGGGTTAAGGGTGGAATGACCATGGGAAAAGGGAGGATTGGGGTGGAATGACCACGAGGAATGGCAGGGTTAGGGGTGGAATGACCATGGGGAATGACAGGGTTAGGGGTGGAATGACCACGAGGAATGGCAGGGTTAGGGGTGGAATGACCATGGGGAATGGCAGGGTTAGGGGGGAATGACCATGGGGAAGGGCAGGGTTAGGGGTGGAATGACCATGGGGAAGGGCAGGGTTAGGGTGGAATGACCATGGGGAAAGGGAGGGTTAGGGGGGAATGACCATGGGGAAAGGCAGGGTTAGGGTGGAATGACCATGGGGAAGGGCAGGCTTAGGGGTGGAATGACCACGAGGAATGGCAGGGTTAGGGGTGGAATGACCATGGGGAATGGCAGGGTTAGGGGTGGAATGACCATGGGGAAGGGCAGGGTTAGGGGGGAATGACCATGGGGAATGGCAGGGTTAGGGGGGAATGACCATGGGGAAAGGGAGGGTTAGGGGTGGAATGACCATGGGGAATGGCAGGGTTAGGGGTGGAATGACCATGGGGGAAAGGCAGGGTTAAGGGGGGGAATGACCATGGGAAAGGGCAGGGTTAGGGGGGGGAATGACAATTGGGAATGGCAGGATTAGGGGGGAATGACCATGGGGAATGGCAGGGTCAGTGGTGGAATGACCATGGGGAATGGCAGGGTTAGGGGGGAATGACCATGGGGAATGACAGGGTTGGGGGGGAATGACCATGGGGAATGACAGGGTTAGGGGGGAATGACCATGGGGAAGGGCAGGGTTAGGGGGGAATGACCATGGGGAAGGGCAGGCTTAGGGGGGAATGACCATGGGGAATGGCAGGGTTAGGGGGGGGAATGACCATGGGGAAGGGCAGGGTTAGGGTGGAATGACCATGGGGAATGGCAGGGTTAGGGGTGGAATGACCATGAGGAAAGGCAGGGTTAGGGGTGGAATGACCATGTGGAAGGTCTGCGTTGGGGGTGGAATGACCATGGGGAAGGGCAGGGTTAGGGGGGAATGACCATGGGGAAGGGCAGGGTTAGGGTGGAATGACCATGGGGAAGGTCTGCGTTGGGGGTGGAATGACCATGGGGAAGGGCAGGGTTAGGGGGGAATGACCATGGGGAATGGCAGGGTTAGGGGGGAATGACCATGGGGAAAGGCAGGGATAGGGGTGGAATGACCATGGGGAAGGTCTGCGTTGGGGGTGGAATGACCATGGGGAAGGGCAGGGTTAGGGGGGAATGACCATGTGGAAGGTCTGCGTTGGGGGTGGAATGACCATGGGGAAGGGCAGGGTTAGGGGGGAATGACCATGGGGAAGGGCAGGGTCAGGGTGGAATGACCATGGGGAATGGCAGGGTTAGGGGTGGAATGACCATGGGGAATGGCAGGGTTAGGGGTGGAATGACCATGGGGAATGGCAGGGTTAGGGGTGGAATGACCATGGGGAAGGGCAGGGTTGTGGTGGAATGACCATGGGGAAAGGGAGGGTTAGGGGGGGAATGACCATGGGGAATGGCAGGGTTGGGGGGGAATGACCATGGGGAAAGGGAGGGTTAGGGGGGAATGACCATGGGGAAAGGCAGGGTTAGGGGTGGAATGACCATGGGGAAGGGCAGGGTTAGGGGGGAATGACCATGGGGAAGGGCAGGGTTAGGGGGGAATGACCATGGGGAATGGCTGGGTTAGGGGGGAATGACCATGGGGAAAGGCAGGGATAGGGGTGGAATGACCATGGGGAAGGGCAGGGTTAGGGGTAGAATGACCATGGGGAAGGGCAGGGTTAGGGGGGAATGACCATGGGGAAAGGCAGGGTTAGGGGGGAATGACCATGGGGAAAGGCAGGGATAGGGGTGGAATGACCATGGGGAAGGGCAGGGATAGGGGTGGAATGACCATGGGGAAGGGCAGGGTTAGGGGGGAATGACCATGGGGAATGGCAGGGTTAGGGGTGGAATGACCATGGGGAAAGGCAGGGTTAGGGTGGAATGACCATGGGGAAAGGCAGGGTTAGGGGTGGAATGACCATGGGGAAGGGCAGGGTTAGGGGTGGAATGACCATGGGAATGGCAGGGTTAGGGGTGGAATGACCATGGGGAAAGGCAGGTTTAGGGGTGGAATGACCATGGGGAAGGGCAGGGTTAGGGTGGAATGACCATGGGGAATGGCAGGGTTAGGGGTGGAATGACCATGGGGAATGGCAGGGTTAGGGGGGAATGACCATGTGGAAGGGCAGGGTTAGGGGGGAATGACCATGGGGAATGGCAGGGTTAGGGGGGAATGACCATGGGGAAAGGCAGGGTTAGGGGTGGAATGACCATGGGGAAGGGCAGGGTTAGGGGTGGAATGACCATGGGAATGGCAGGGTTAGGGGTGGAATGACCATGGGGAAAGGCAGGTTTAGGGGTGGAATGACCATGGGGAAGGGCAGGGTTAGGGTGGAATGACCATGGGGAATGGCAGGGTTAGGGGTGGAATGACCATGGGGAATGGCAGGGTTAGGGGTGGAATGACCATGGGGAAGGGCAGGGTTAGGGGTGGAATGACCATGGGAATGGCAGGGTTAGGGGTGGAATGACCATGGGGAAAGGCAGGTTTAGGGGTGGAATGACCATGGGGAAGGGCAGGGTTAGGGGTGGAATGACCATGGGGAATGGCAGGGTTAGGGAGGGAATGACCATGGGGAATGGCAGGGTTAGGGAGGGAATGACCATGGGGAATGGCAGGGTTAGGGGTGGAATGACCATGGGAATGGCAGGGTTAGGGGTGGAATGACCATGGGGAAAGGCAGGTTTAGGGGTGGAATGACCATGGGGAAGGGCAGGGTTAGGGGTGGAATGACCATGGGGAATGGCAGGGTTAGGGGTGGAATGACCATGGGGAATGGCAGGGTTAGGGAGGGAATGACCATGGGGAATGGCAGGGTTAGGGGTGGAATGACCATGGGGAATGGCAGGGTTAGGGGTGGAATGACCATGGGGAAGGGCAGGGTTAGGGGGGAATGACCATGGGGAAAGGCAGGGTTAGGGGGGGGAATGACCATGGGGAAAGGCAGGTTTAGGGGTGGAATGACCATGGGGAAGGGCAGGGTTAGGGGTGGAATGACCATGGGGAATGGCAGGGTTAGGGGTGGAATGACCATGGGGAATGGCAGGGTTAGGGAGGGAATGACCATGGGGAAGGGCAGGGTTAGGGGTGGAATGACCATGGGGAAGGGCAGGGTTAGGGGTGGAATGACCATGGGGAAAGGCAGGGTTAGGGGTGGAATGACCATGGGGAAGGGCAGGGTTAGGGGGGAATGACCATGGGGAAAGGCAGGGTTAGGGAGGGAATGACCATGGGGAATGGCAGGGTTAGGGGGGAATGACCATGGGGAAGGGCAGGGTTAGGGGGGGGAATGACCATGGGGAAGGGCAGGGTTAGGGGTGGAATGACCATGAGGAAAGGCAGGGTTAGGGGTGGAATGACCATGGGGAAGGGCAGGGTCAGGGGGGAATGACCATGGGGAATGGCAGGGTTAGGGGTGGAATGACCATGGGGAATGGCAGGGTTAGGGGTGGAATGACCATGGGGAATGGCAGGGTTAGGGGTGGAATGACCATGGGGAAGGGCAGGGTTGTGGTGGAATGACCATGGGGAAAGGGAGGGTTAGGGGGGGAATGACCATGGGGAATGGCAGGGTTGGGGGGGAATGACCATGGGGAAAGGGAGGGTTAGGGGGGAATGACCATGGGGAAAGGCAGGGTTAGGGGTGGAATGACCATGGGGAAGGGCAGGGTTAGGGGGGAATGACCATGGGGAAGGGCAGGGTTAGGGGGGAATGACCATGGGGAATGGCTGGGTTAGGGGGGAATGACCATGGGGAAAGGCAGGGATAGGGGTGGAATGACCATGGGGAAGGGCAGGGTTAGGGGTAGAATGACCATGGGGAAGGGCAGGGTTAGGGGGGAATGACCATGGGGAAAGGCAGGGTTAGGGGGGAATGACCATGGGGAAAGGCAGGGATAGGGGTGGAATGACCATGGGGAAGGGCAGGGATAGGGGTGGAATGACCATGGGGAAGGGCAGGGTTAGGGGGGAATGACCATGGGGAATGGCAGGGTTAGGGGTGGAATGACCATGGGGAAAGGCAGGGTTAGGGTGGAATGACCATGGGGAAAGGCAGGGTTAGGGGTGGAATGACCATGGGGAAGGGCAGGGTTAGGGGTGGAATGACCATGGGAATGGCAGGGTTAGGGGTGGAATGACCATGGGGAAAGGCAGGTTTAGGGGTGGAATGACCATGGGGAAGGGCAGGGTTAGGGGTGGAATGACCATGGGGAATGGCAGGGTTAGGGGTGGAATGACCATGGGGAATGGCAGGGTTAGGGGGGAATGACCATGTGGAAGGGCAGGGTTAGGGGGGAATGACCATGGGGAATGGCAGGGTTAGGGGGGAATGACCATGGGGAAAGGCAGGGTTAGGGGTGGAATGACCATGGGGAAGGGCAGGGTTAGGGGTGGAATGACCATGGGAATGGCAGGGTTAGGGGTGGAATGACCATGGGGAAAGGCAGGTTTAGGGGTGGAATGACCATGGGGAAGGGCAGGGTTAGGGTGGAATGACCATGGGGAATGGCAGGGTTAGGGGTGGAATGACCATGGGGAATGGCAGGGTTAGGGGTGGAATGACCATGGGGAAGGGCAGGGTTAGGGGTGGAATGACCATGGGAATGGCAGGGTTAGGGGTGGAATGACCATGGGGAAAGGCAGGTTTAGGGGTGGAATGACCATGGGGAAGGGCAGGGTTAGGGGTGGAATGACCATGGGGAATGGCAGGGTTAGGGAGGGAATGACCATGGGGAATGGCAGGGTTAGGGAGGGAATGACCATGGGGAATGGCAGGGTTAGGGGTGGAATGACCATGGGAATGGCAGGGTTAGGGGTGGAATGACCATGGGGAAAGGCAGGTTTAGGGGTGGAATGACCATGGGGAAGGGCAGGGTTAGGGGTGGAATGACCATGGGGAATGGCAGGGTTAGGGGTGGAATGACCATGGGGAATGGCAGGGTTAGGGAGGGAATGACCATGGGGAATGGCAGGGTTAGGGGTGGAATGACCATGGGGAATGGCAGGGTTAGGGGTGGAATGACCATGGGGAAGGGCAGGGTTAGGGGGGAATGACCATGGGGAAAGGCAGGGTTAGGGGGGGGAATGACCATGGGGAAAGGCAGGTTTAGGGGTGGAATGACCATGGGGAAGGGCAGGGTTAGGGGTGGAATGACCATGGGGAATGGCAGGGTTAGGGGTGGAATGACCATGGGGAATGGCAGGGTTAGGGAGGGAATGACCATGGGGAAGGGCAGGGTTAGGGGTGGAATGACCATGGGGAAGGGCAGGGTTAGGGGTGGAATGACCATGGGGAAAGGCAGGGTTAGGGGTGGAATGACCATGGGGAAGGGCAGGGTTAGGGGGGAATGACCATGGGGAAAGGCAGGGTTAGGGAGGGAATGACCATGGGGAATGGCAGGGTTAGGGGGGAATGACCATGGGGAAGGGCAGGGTTAGGGGGGGGAATGACCATGGGGAAGGGCAGGGTTAGGGGTGGAATGACCATGAGGAAAGGCAGGGTTAGGGGTGGAATGACCATGGGGAAAGGCAGGGTTAGGGGGGAATGACCATGGGGAATGGCTGGGTTAGGGGTGGAATGACCATGAGGAAAGGCAGGGTTAGGGGTGGAATGACCATGAGGAAAGGCAGGGTTAGGGGGGAATGACCATGGGGAATGGCAGGGTTAGGTGTGGAATGACCATGAGGAAAGGCAGGGTTAGGGGTGGAATGACCATGGGGAAAGGCAGGGTTAGGGGTGGAATGACCATGTGGAAGGGCAGGGATAGGGGTGGAATGACCATGGGGAATGGCAGGGTTAGGGGGGAATGACCATGGGGAATGGCAGGGTTAGGGGGGAATGACCATGGGGAATGGCAGGGTTAGGGGTGGAATGACCATGGGGAAGGGCAGGGTTAGGGGGGAATGACCATGGGGAATGGCAGGGTTAGGGGGGAATGACCATGGGGAATGGCAGGGTTAGGGGTGGAATGACCATGTGGAAAGGCAGGGTTAGGGGTGGAATGACCATGGGGAATGGCAGGGTTAGGGAGGGAATGACCATGGGGAAAGGCAGGGTTAGGGAGGGAATGACCATGGGGAATGGCAGGGTTAGGGGTGGAATGACCATGGGGAATGGCAGGGTTAGGGGTGGAATGACCATGGGGAATGGCAGGGTTAGGGGTGGAATGACCATGGGGAATGGCAGGGTTAGGGGTGGAATGACCATGGGGAAGGGCAGGGTTAGGGGTGGAATGACCATGGGGAATGGCAGGGTTAGGGAGGGAATGACCATGGGGAATGGCAGGGTTAGGGGGGAATGACCATGGGGAAAGGGAGGGTTAGGGGTGGAATGACCATGGGGAATGGCAGGGTTAGGGGTGGAATGACCATGGGAATGGCTGGGTTAGGGGTGGAATGACAATGGGGA